>NC_034411.1:75273556-75573556 GCF_002078875.1 Numida meleagris | reverse complement strand
CCTATAAAGGCAAACAGAAACTGAAGACATTCTGTACCAGTAAGTACATCTTTACACTTAGTTTCTACGTAAGACTTGGGTATATATTAAGTATATACTTCCCGTACATCCACTGTTATCTCAAATAACTTACCTTTTGGGCAAGCTCTGTGAAAATGCTAGTTAAAACAGAAAGCAGCTTTCCAGTACTCCGGTGAGATGACAGTGAAATAGTGAGGTAGAATAGGATAAGGTCTGAAAACTTGCAGAGCATGGGCTTTAGACGCACCAGCAAATAGCAGGACTGGTTGAAGAACTGCAGTTAAAAAAAAAACAAAAATCAAAGAACAGCTGTCAAACGTGATAATGTAATTACTGAGATGCACCTCAGAGAGGGTTATGATAGAGACTGGAAACAGATGCTCAACCCAGAAATATCAGCAGGCACATTTAAACACAATATAAGGTTCCCGGAGCTTTTTCAAGCTTTCACATTTCACAAAAACTAACGTTTCTCCTTTTTATTAAAGGACCATCTGCACTTCGCATTACAAAAAAAAGCGTATCTACGTTCAGCTATGTTCTCTCATATACTTCTAGTTCTACAGTAATGAACAGCTGATGATTCCAAACCACTGAGCCAGAAAAGTTCTCAAGAAAAACAATTTTACCTTATGTTTATCAGAGGTGCAATCTTCCCCGTAAGATTTCAGGCTCTCCATCAGTTCTGAAACTGCTGAAATTACTTTCTGCACATGCAAAGAATCCACATCAGCAGAAATATCTTCATCCAAAAGTTTAGTTAAATGTCCTGCTTTAATCATGTCAAATGAAGCTGCATCATCTTTGGTTGAAACACAGGGGGCAAAAAAAGAGATGGAAGTCAAATCTGATATTCTAAAATGTTATAGCAAGCAAACTAGAAATATCCATGCTACCCGTTAATGTGCAGAACTATTAAAATGGATGTTTCCTCGGGTACTTGTATTTTAATGTTCAAGTAATTTAAACTCTCTCACTACCCTTTGACTAAATTAACAATCTCACCAGTTTCCTCTGGAGGTTTTTCTTCCTCTTCTCCCTCTTTCTGTTTTCTCTCTACCAAACACTGGATGGCATACAGAACACCATGGATAACAGTTTCCACTTGAGCTGAGAAGCGCTCCACAAATTCTTCATCAGACTCTTTATTTCCTTTTGAATCACAACACAGACAGTTTAACATAGAAATGCATTAAAATTACTGGTTCATACGTTTCCTTATGCAAGGAACATAAGCATTACGCAGCTTTTACTGTATAGTTTTACTAACACACCCTTGCTAATTCTGATTTACAGCTGTAATGCTCTGTTGGCACCACCGACTCAAGGGAAAGTATTACTGCACAATGCCAACTCAGACTAAATTTTCCCAGTTTGAATTTCATCATGTGTTTCTGGATATCCAAGTATCACATGGCAATAGCAATGAATAAGCAATCTTCTGCAGCAATCAACCTAATTACTTCTTTATATCTTTATCTGAACTACAGAAGTGGTAGAGAATTGTCCCTTACCACTACAGTTTGACGTGGAAGCAAGAAGCTGTGTTCTCCAAGCTGCAAAGTCTGCAGATGTACTATTAATTTCCTCTTGTATATACTTGAGGCTCTTGATTACAGCCATCTGATCTGCAGCTTGCCTGTCTTCCTCATTTGGGTGAAACAGGGACTCCACACCTTGTAACTGAGCTGAAACTTCCAGCAGACAGCTCACAGCCGATGTACAAACTTCAAAATCTCTCCTGCAACAAGATACATTATAATACTGAGAGAAGAAAGAACTGCTCAGATTAAGATTAAGCCTTTCCTTGGGAAGGGGTACATCTTGGATTTATTAAGTACAAGATTTGACAGCAAGCAGTGATGCCATTTATGCCTATTTCATTTTTTGTTCACTTCAAACTGTACGTGCATTTTTTTTATTTTTATTTTTTTACTTCAGTAGGCTGCCTACAGGCCTCTTTTTAAATATACTTCTTCTATTAATTTACATTTGAACTTTACATCATTAATAAACTGAAGAGCTAAGGGGATGAAATCCCAAGGGACTCAAGGCAACCTCAGAAGCTGAGAAGGACCCATCTTTTGCTGACTGCTCAGGAGACCGAGAGAAGACATGCATTCACTTGTTTAAAAAGCCAGACACTGCAGTTTGAAAGAAAAACCAACAGAAACAAGCTTCAAGAACATTTAAACAATACCTTTTAAGACATGCAAAGGCAACCTTCAGGATGACTTTACACATCTAGCATGAACATACAGCATAAAGAAATTGAATTTATGCAGATGTAGAACTCACCACGAATAAAACAAGGTCTCACATGGCTGTTGTCTTATTTTGTCCACTTCTGTTTTCATTGCTTTCACATGTGCCAGCATTGTTGCCAATTGTGCAGACAGCCGCAGCCACAGCTGATCTTTATTTCGCATCCTGCACCCAGGAGGCAGTCGCTCACTTGTTACTGGAGACAGGTATTTAAGGTCTGAGGGAATTTGGTCCTGTATTCCCGTGAGAACATTTCCCAGCATCTCTTCAGATCCTGAGCTGAGAAAAACTTTGACATCTGTCCTTTCACTGTCACCACACTTCATTAGCTCTTCTGTTGGGCAGCACTGTAAAAACCAAGACAGCTCCTCGAGAACCATCACACACTGCATGGAAAGTTGCTGCACTTTGTCAGTCCAGTGCTGAAAACTGTGCTGAGGAGGAAATGCTACATTGTATTCTCTGTCAGCACTCAATCTCTTGTCTATCTCTTGGATGCAACTCAGGAGGTTCCTGGTTAAGAAGAAAGGAAAAAAAACTGCATAGACCCCATAACTGAGTTTTACATCATACCTCCCTATTAAAAGCTCAACCTTCAGACTAAGTTCATAAAAGTTCTAGGTGATATGAAAGCAGCAGAAGTCAAACTTCATCCAGGAAAAACTAAAAGGATATATATATATATATAAAGTTTATTTATTGATATCAGAAAAAGACCTTGGTGAGATTTCTCAGAATGAACACCAACCTTTTAAATAATCCCTAGGCTCCAGTCCTGACGCTCACAGGTTCATTTTCCTCCATAATACAAGAAAATGAGATTCTAGTATGCCCTCATTCACTCAGGGTATACCAGACACAGTTCATAACAAATAATTAATCTGATTTGTAATCAAAGTACTGCAGATAAGTGTCTTGGAAATTTTACTACTCCTGCAACTGCAAAGCTGGTGTGATCACAGAACTGTAGGGGTGGGATGGACCTCTGCAGATCATTGAGCCCAGTGCTCTGTCACTCTCAAAATAAAGAAAAGTTTCCTCACGTTCATATGGAACTCGTTTTATTACTACTGCTATTGTTTTATTATTATTTTAGTATGCTGAAGTTAACATAGTTTTTGCACCACTCATCTCCAGTGCAGATTTCCTTCCCTGTACAAAGGAAATAGTCTGACATAACTTCAAGTTTTACAGATGTCATTAGTGACGAACAGAAATAAACAGAACAGCAGAGTTTGCAGCGAAATACAAGAGGAGAAATTCCATCAAGTAATAAAGATTTCCCGCAGGCTTTTACCATTTCAGCACATCCTATTATATCCCAACTTTCTAGAATTTTTCTTCTTCAGCAGTTGAGGTTCTTCATTTTGGCCCAAAGGACAACCTAGATCATTTATTTTCTTCAAATGAATCTAACAACTTGAATATAGCCAAAATTAACTTAGGCCAATACCAAATGAGAAAGGTTCAATAATCTATAGGTTTAACAGTGTCATTAATTATAAATAATTACTTTATAGTCTCCATGTCAGCCTAATTTGTTGTTCCCATTATTTTGATTCTAAAATGCTAGCTGCAATGACAGGATAAACAATATTACTTCCCCACCCCAAACACACATTTTTTTCCTATTTGGGCTTAATTGAAAGGAGAAATGGAAAAGCAGGGGGAAGAATTTGTTTTCTACCATGTCATTTTCTGTCTTTGTTGAACGGGACAGCTTACTGTCAATAATTCTACGATGAACACTTAAACAAAGCCATAATGGTATAATGCCAAATACCTTAGTATGATCCACTGCTCCGTCAAGGCAGTAAGAGATTGTCTCTGTCTGACAAGCATCTGCAGGAGGTGTGCAGTAAATCCTTTGCATCGCTCAACACTACTTAGTCCAATATCCTAAAGAAAACAAACACCGAGAAACAGGAGGGAAGGGAGAGAACAGTTCGATGAATAAACAGATTAAGTGACAATAACGTGGGCTGTGCCTCCAGCCCATTTCACTGAACAGAGTGAAAGGCTACGGTTTAAGTGAGCAAGTATTAAAATGCAGACAAAGTATAGTTATTCCTTCCCACTATCTTCAATCATTTGCACCTTTCATACATCCTCCATGTAATTTTGATTTTCAAGTACTTTCTGCAAAAAGTAGTATTAAACTGCACTTCCACTGCAGCAATTCCTATCGGGAGTTCAGTTCAAAAAGTAAAGCCACATGACCTAAATAATACATAAAATCCAAAGTGGAGATACCAGCTTAAATTTTTACATCCATAAACACTGCTAAAATCTCTCCCACAGTTAATTTCACCAGAATTACTGACAATTACTTTCATTCTTTTTAATGAAAGGATTCTGAATTCAAGTGTAGAATAAACGTTCACAATAAAAAGCAAAACCAATCCCAGACAAGTTCTATTATTTATTCAATTATAAGATGTAGTATTTGCCACCTCATGTTGTAAAAGAGAGCACGAAGTATAGCGAGAGGAAATTCATCTGGAAGAGATCCCTGCTTCCTGGAATACGGGAAAAGTAATACTGACTTGGCAGAACTCATCTGTTCCTTCTATCGATTTTAGATCAACTTCTAAGCAAGGCAATGTATTGTTATGTTTCATGTTAAATAGACTTCAGTTATTTCCAACTTACAAAACAACAGATTTTTCGTGATCACTAATCCCAATTTTGTTCCCTTAGTAACTTTCAATTCAGCTTTTGAGGCATGAGCTTTATGAATAAGAAGCAGCAATTTGGGAATTGCTGGGATGAAAATACTGTACACTGTACAGACTACTAACTAACAATCTGCTCATTCTACTGTTCATTCATAAAATAACAGGTTTTAAAATGCCGCATTTAATATTTGTCCCCCAAATATTTTCTATTGTATTAAAACAGATAGTGTTACCTCATGTCACCCCTTTTACTACTAGAAATTTCCAGTAAAAGGTAATTAAAGGAGGATTCCTGCTTTTAGTTTGGTGCTTTACCTTGGCAGGGGCTAACAGTGCTGTCTGGAGTCGAGAGTGGCGTGCAAGAGAACGATAGAAGTACTTCTGGCATCCATCCCAGGCCGAGGAAATCTCTGCCAGGAACCTGACAGAGTATAAAAAGTTGCTATCAGAAAGGTAATTTCAGTACCTCAGCACACGTGAACCACTAGGTCAGCTCTTCAACCTAAAAAATCTGCTTACAATTTGCTATTTTGCAGATGTATTGAACACACAATTCTTCATTTCTCCCAACAAATATTTAAGTCATGAGAAATTATTATTTTTTAAATAAGCCCTGAGAGAACTTAAGGCAGAAACTAAATCTCTGAATATAATTTAGAGTTTAAACGGTGGGTTTTTTGTTTGTTTTTTAAATGCTGCTAAATCAAGCTTGATAAGAAAGCTTTTATTTTGGCTTTTACAGAACGTACTAGAAGCTAAACCCACATATCTGAGCACTTGCTGCCTGAAAGACCAGAGAAACATCTGAAAGAATATCTTCCATATAGGCAGGACTTTGCAGAAATGTCCACTTGAAGTCCATGCATTTTCTCAAGAAATATCCCGTTAGTCAAGGACGAAAACAGAACAACTGACCACTTAACCCTTGTAAACTGCAACTTATTTTTAAGTCATTAGCAGTCTATCTTCTTATTATGATAACAAACTGTTCCAAGCAAAGTTGGGCAACAAAAAGGTGACTGAATTCTCTGAAGCAGTGAAACTAATGGTGAAGTTGTCTGAAGTGTAAGTGAAAAACAATCCAATGCTAAAAAAGAAAAAAAACAAACAAAAAACCAAACCCAAATCTAATGCGCCAGTACAGTACACATAGAACTTTCAAAGCGAACTCAGAAAGGGGCAAATGTAAACCCTAAATCAATTAATATCCAAAAATTCCAATCTAAATCCACATGCAATAAATTCTAAGAGTTATAGGTGCAACTCATACAATGCAAGAGTTACAAATGCTGTATACGTACGTGGCATCCAGTTCACATCTACTGTTTACTACAGCTAATGCACTATGCAAGTCCAGTGGATGTACACAGAGTATTTCATGATAGCCTTTTGAACGGCACCAAGACAGACCTTTTCGGTATGACAAGCCTGGAATGACAATTGAACGCATCGTTTTATGCCCTCGTTCTTTCAAATGAAGAAAACATGAGTCAGGCAGCCGTTATTAAAATGTAAAAACCCTGATTAGGATTTTTTCCATATGCTTTCTAATCTTGACAAGCCTTTGAACACAGAGAACACAGCTGAAATAAGACGAACAGACTTGCATATATAAAAAGTTTGTGGTGTCAGTCATGAGAAAGAAAAGCCTTCAACCTGCAAGGCACGCTACAGTGTGAAATAAAACCTAAGAGAATAATTCACAGATACATACTTTTAAAACCCAATCTCTGCAACAAGGAGGGAGACAATTAAGTTTATATATATATATTTTTTTTTTTTTTTTGAGGTTCTTAAAATCACTGCAGGCTGAAAGCTGTGGCTTCCATGAGAAGCACTAAAAATGTTAAAACTCTCTTCTGAAGGAAAATAAAAAAAATAGCAAAGCTATGTTCATTTCTACCTCTGGCTATGACTTGGTGAAATGCTGTCAGACAACTGTTCTGCTGTTTCTGCTGTCACACAACAGGACTGCTTGCCTTTGCTGGTTTCTAAAGTGCTCAGTGACTAAGAACAGTTGATGAATTCAGTATAATCGAAGGAAAAGGCAACTATTAACAGCTCTTGACCTTATGACTACCAAGGGCAGCAATGGAGACTTCTATGAATAGACCATTCATTCTCCATAGCTCAGCTGCATCGCTGCCGATCTGACTTCCGCCAGTCAGTCAACTGAGAGATGGGCTCTCATTTAAAGAAGTTAATTTCAGCTCTGGAAAGAGAATAGGTATAGGACTTTGATCTTTCCCTCTTGTTTCTAAACCAGGCAGTGACTTCTGACTGGAGATAAAGTAGAATTTTTCTTCAAAAAAGAAACTGTTTTACATACACTGGAATGTGCAAAGAAGAGAAGATATATGCAAGGATTAGCACGTCAGAGGAAGGAAAAGAGTCTTACTTGCTTCTTGAAGTTACTGAACCATGAATGCACAGAACAGACTATTACCGTGTATTTACATGTATTGGCAAAAATGTAAAATGCTTAATAACTTTGTACTTTTAAATGAAGCACATTTCAAATCAAAGCTCACCTGTTTTAGCAAGGCTTTTAAAGAGATCTGACAAAGCCCGTTGCTTTTGCATTTGGATATGCTTGGCCTCTGACTTCTGCTTCTCCTTATCGGCTGTCTGATCAAATGTTAAACTCTGGAGTTCAACTACAGAACCAATGATATCACCTGCATGGAAGACAGAAGGGAAAGATAAGAGATGTGAAACTTCAGTGAATGCCAGCCAGTCATGGGAAGATAGTCTGTGAAGGGAACTACGTATCTACACTTTTCCTGATTACACTCATGCTAAAAAAGTCAACAATGACATGGAAATAACAGGAGTATCCAACCTGTGAACTGGTCAAGACTTTCCAGCAGACTTAAGAACGAATTACGCTCTGTAACTGTCGCACACATTTTCTTCATTCTTTTTGTAAGTTTGGGCAGACGATACTGAAGAGAATCTGTTTGAAATGCAATACCATCATGATGTTCTTCTGTTAGCGGCTGCTGAGGAAAATTGAAGAAAAAAATCCAATTATACACATATGATTGAGGCTGTTCCGTCTGCAAATTAACTCAGAGTAAACTGCTTCAAAAACAAGGGCTAAATTCCACATTCATTTGAAACTCAAGAACTCCTGAAACCCAAAAACTTACTCACACAGTTCAGTAGTGAACAGTTCAGTACTGAATACTTGAGGGAATTCCTTTTTTACAAAAAGAAAGTAATGCTTATTACCAGCCCTTGTCAATATCAGCGTACCAGTAGGGAAGTATTAACCTGTTATAGACAATATACCAGTAACTTAAGAGATGAAATATTCAACTGCTATCAACTCCGGGAGAGTGCAGATAAGAGTGTAGATATTGTGCTAAGTCAATACTGAACATACTTGTCTTTCCATGCTGTATTTCCACCCACCTGCGGTTTCATAACACTGAATACGAAAAAAAGACCAACAAGTTGATGATATATATACTCAACAGACTTGACATTTATGTAAGATTTTTCTCTCTCCATAAAAGAGTGAAAAACAACACACAGATGAGAACACACAAAGTAACCTTCCTACACTTAGATTTAAGAATACAGTCACCTTGGCAGCATCTGTTCTAGCAGACAGAACTTTCCTTAGCATGTTGTTTAGCTTCTGAACTTTAGTCTCTTTGTTCTCAGATTCCTCCTGCTGGTGCAAGCAGTCCAGTTGCTCTTCCTTACCGGCTTCCACCAAAGCAGGCCGACACGGCTCATTCAGAACAACTTCAAACTTCTTCATGAATTTAAAGAGAGTCCTAATTATCAAAGGAACACAAAACAGTTACAGAGGGTTCTAATCCTGGAAACGTCTCAGCTGCAGGAAATAAGTATTTCCACTGTGTTATGCGTAAAATAAGCACTTCTGCATTCAAATTTTAAATCAGGGAAATCTACAAAGAAGGTTCTAAATACAGTCATACATAAAATACTGCCATTTATTATGATCAGTCCCTAACTGGCTTCTTAATTTCAAGTTTTGATTTACCTGCGTGTTTTTTCAACTGACTGTTTAATAGCCCAGAAGCTGACATCATTCCACTTTGAAATTTTCACAAATTCCTAGTAAGAGAAGAAATAATCAATACAAATACAACAAAGTATTTGCATATAAAAATGATCCTTAAAGCTGATGAGCTATGATGACCTAGCTGTCTTAAAATACAATACATTTTACATGCTCAAATTACTGCATAGCTGTCTTACACTACTAGCAAGGTGTTTATGCTAAAATTGCCACTTATCTAAACATGAAAGCCAAAGGGTCTTCACTACTTGGTAGAAATCTCCATGGTTAAACAAGACCAAACATTAACAACTTCCGCCAACTCCATGACATAAAAATATCTTCTAGCCAATACAAATGTAAAGTATAACATGGATTTCAATGGCCAACAGAGCTATTACATACAAATTCAAATATCCGCTCCACCGTTCCTCTAGTTAGTTCAATGTATTGTCAGAGAGAAGTTTTCTCTTACCTTAAGTTCCTTTTCTATAGGTTGACGAAGTTCAGTGATTCTGGTCTCAACACACCCTGAAAACTGCTTATAATAATTATAGAGATTCCACAGGATGCTGCACAGGATGTCTGAAAAGGACAGACAATTAAAATCTTCTTTCAAAACAGGATATTCTTCAGTATCAACAGCAGAAATGCAGCCTGTTTTTTTTTTTTTTGTAATTGTGAAGCTTGGTGAAAGCAAGAGAATAATAGAGTAACAGACCAAAGGTATTCTTTGTGAGAGCAAGAAAACGCAGCATAAGCTCCCATTGTATTTATGAGCTCTTAGCCACCTTTTTGGGAAGCCTGGAATATGATAACCAGCTTGTTCTAAAGAATACTCACCACATTTAATCCTAATAACTTACCCTTTTCTGCTACCTGAGGCATCAGTAAGACATGGCAGTGGAAAACCAGCAATGCTTGAAGTCGTCCATGAAACTCTCCTAGTGTAGATCCTTCAATGAAGGCCTGTAGTGTGTTGACCAGCATTTTTAGGCTCATCTGCTCAGTTTCTGAACATTACACCAGAAATTTAAAAGGAGAGATGGAAAAAACCAAAATAAAACACTACATGAAAACTGTAGACTGCTCTTTGTGAACATCCAACTAAATATCAGGCTTCTATTGGGTGGGTTTCAAAACAAACAAAGAAAAAAAGGGTAATTCTAATTTAATAATGAGTAAAACCAGCAAAAAATGTACAGGGAAAAGAAAAAAGAGACGATAAAGAGGCAGTAGTAAGACCAGATTAAGAAGGACAGCTACATGCCCGATTTCAGAGTAAACCAAGCATATGAAGAATACTTTCTATTGAATTAATAGATTTTTTTAGCCACCATGGAAAACTGTGTGCTACAAATTAGTCACTATCAGTTCCTTACTGCCTCAAAATCAAGACAGAAATAGGTCTTGGAAGAATCTAGCAGAGGATACAGTGTCTTCAGAGTGTTGCCTATAGGAGAAAACACCGAAAGATGTAAAAAAGAACCCAGGGATCTGTTTAAAAATGTTTCTATGCCCCAACACACATTTACAAGAGTTCTACTTCCTTTAGAATGCCTTTTACAGACATCTTTCCCTTGATACAACTTACAGCGTTAACTCTATGCAACACACAGGTAGTTTCAGAAAAAATACCAAGTCAAGCTCACTCTGTATAGAAGAGCTTACACAGTCATGGAATTTACTGCGGGACAAAGGGGACAATAACTACACCTGAAAGTGCATAGTTACGCTCTGCCATTTAGGAGTTTAGTTATGCATCTCTAGTAATTGCTGCAACTGTATCACATGTTTGTCTAAGAACAGCACTTACCTTCCATGTCAGCCTTGGTCTGTTCTTGTACATACTTCTCAATCATCTGATAGAGCGAGAACCAGTGCTTTGTGGATTTCTCTATGTGTTGCTTCATAATATTATCCAGACTTACTGACCAGCAACTGAAAACAATTAGTGGGGAAAGGAAAGGAAAAACAGTAATTAAATAATCAAGAACATGAGTCATTTGGGCTCCAAAACAACACTCACCTTATGCTCTGTTTCTGCTAAACTAAAGGAAGATTTTACAGAATGACATAACCTGCACATATGCTTAATATACAGAATCAACTACTGAAGATCATGGCTCTGTCACTATTAAAATTATGAGAAGAAACAAAGGAGCTAGGAACTGTCAAATAAAACCAGTCACAGCCAGGCTGAGAAATTTTCCTTCACAAAACACGAGGTATACTTCTAGAATTCCTGATCGTGGCATATTGTGGACAAAAAAATTTCACACAGTCTTAACAAGAGACTGGCTAATGACTTTTAAGCAAAATTTAATGGTGATAGAGAGACAAACTGCTACAGGCTCAGCAACTCCCAGGATAAAAATAGGAGAAGGCTGGGAAAATATTCTTATGAATTACTCTAGTTGCGTCCTGTTTCTGTCCCTCCTAAGGCATGTACATACGTACACATGCAGTCACTGCAAAAGGCAATATAGGGCTGGACATGCTCATTCCGAGCCAGTTCAACTACTTTTTTATTTGTATACCCATATTATGGCAGCTACACGCACAAATGTTTGTGAAAAAAGGCAATAATACACTGGAACACGTTTCCATATGGAGACAGAAGTTTTGTGTCTAAAAAATAGCAGTAAGGAAGGACAATTCTTACTTCAACTCCAATCTACGCCACTGAATAATCAGTTGTGTGACCAAGTCAAGATGTTTCCGCAAGGACAAAGCTCGACTAGCATTTTCCTCCCAATCCTGGTAAACAAAAACAAACATGAAAACAAAACACAACACAAAACAACAACAACAAAAATCAATTTCTTTATAGAAAGCAAAAAATTAGAGTCTGCATAGCAAGATTCATGTAGTACTCTTCCATTGCCTTCTTAACTCCTTAAACTAACAGCATGGAGCGGTTCACTTCCCCAAACCCTGGGAAGCATTAACAACTGAAAGCTGTCTATCACGGTACCTACACAAATAAGGAAGAATAAATGATGAAATAGAAGCTTCCCTTAGCCCTCTCCTTACCTGTGCTTTTGCAAGAAGAATTTCCAAGCCATTCAGGAACTTTGAGAGGGGACTAGAGAGTGGAAAGCTCTGGATTCTGTCAATCACAACTAACAGCTGCAGAATAAAGCACAAGTGTTCAGCCTACAGCATCTGACTCAAACACTCATGCTAATTTGTATTAGTATAACCATACTATAAAGAGGTAAGAATATTTTTGTTTATTTTCAATTGCTTTGTCATTTTAGTATCAGCTCCCTAGTAGTGCAGTAGATGTCAGTGTTATCATGGAAAGGAGCACAAGCGACCTAATGTCAGGAGCTCCAATTGATCCTGAGTTTCTTCACTAGCATTCAAGAAATAACTTAAGAGCCACACAGTACCCCTAAGCGGTAACGAAGATATCACTTTTTAAAACACTATTAAAAAAAGCATTCTGGGAAAAATTAGAAGCCTGAATAGTGTAAGACTTCAAAAATCTTTGAAGTTTGGCAGAACCAAGACTGATTAAAGCTGTAAGAACAGAGCACACAGTAAAAGTTATTTAGTATTTCACAAGTAAAACTGAACTGCCGGGAGTACCTAATATCTCTCTATGAAGAAACAGGCATGACTTCAAAACGTCTGTGTAAGTAATACTGACGTCTGGGCAGACATGCATGCAGAGGTCTCTGCCTGTCCGTACATATATTTACACATGCAAGCAATTCTAAAATGCTTTGTTTTTTTCCCCAAACATTTGCTGAGTCGTCCTTACCTGCAGAAGTACTGGATGCTCTGGCCATTCCTGCAGTAACCTGTTCACTTCTTTAGCAAAATTATCAAGTACAGGTTGGCACTGGCGGACTTGCTTAATATTAGGATGCTGGTAAAAGTCATATGGGCCATCCTGCTGTAGCACAAGATCTGAAGTCAGTTCCTCAAAAAAGGTATTGTGAAGAAGAGTGCTAACTAGAAGCTGGCTTCCCAAAAGACTACTGTTCATTTCGGCACCTAGGAAGCCAAAAAAAAGAAGACATCACACATACTATTCATTTATCTTTTTCAGTTGTACAGGAAAAGTTCATTTTTCCCTGCATTCCAAACCGTAGCATGTTATACACTGCAAGGATAAATGACTATGCCACTCAAAATCACTGAGTTCACATCCCCTATTTTATCAAAACCTTTCGTAAAAAAGAACAGTATCTTAAAGCTATGCTGTGAGCCAGCCAGAACACCCCAGTTCCTCTGTCCATGAATTCACACTGAGAAGATATTTACTATAAAATTATTAGTGAGGCTCTGTGAAAAAGTAATCCAACAAAAACAAAACAAGAAGACACATCCACATACATTACACTTTAAACACAAAAATAAATGACTGTAGAAACAGCGGTCCTGTTGCACTATTTGCTTCTTAATTGCACACCTACACGTACTCTGCACACAGTTCTGCTCTGAGAAGTGACAAAAAAATATTATCCTTAGGTCTTCCACATTGTTATAATGATTTTCACGTCAAGTATGCTTGAATTCAGAGTAAAAATATCCTTTTTTGTTGCTGTTACTTTTTACATTACAGAAGCTCAATTGAAATAAATTTCTTTATGAATCTAATTTCCAGTTTTACCACTGGAAAATTCCTGCAAGTCCATAATCTTCCACAGGACTATGCAGATGTAAGCACTTAAAATTTCTGATTATATTGTAGATTTATTCTTAGACTGTGTTCCATTATAAATGAAAACAAACTTTATTTGCACATTTCATTTTCCCTATAATTGGTTTATTTAGTGATCTGCCATACAATTCATTTGTAAGTAATCATTACGAAGTTAAAACCATACATCTGAAATGTTGCTAGTAATCTTACCAATTAAAGGATAGAACCACGACACCAGACATGCACCAGTTTGATAGCAGGAAATAAATGCACTGAAATAATGTTTAGCTTGATGAGAAGGCAGACTCTGTTGATACCACAGGGATCGAGCGAAGTTTAAGCACAACTGCTGATGAACCATCATTACAGTTTGCATAGAGTTCTTAGACAACAGGGCTCTATTGACTTCCAGTTGGTCTTCCAATGGCTCCCCAGTTTCCATTTTCTCTTCTAGACTTGCCTGAGCTGTGATATCTTCAAAGTCCTACAAATTACATTATAATTAAGGATCAATTGCAGTTTCTTTCAGAACAAGCACCAGCAGTTGTACCTGTTGCAAAGCTGCCTCAATGCTGTTTGATCACTTGGAGATCCCAATTATTACCTCTCAACTTCCCAGTCACACAATAATGCACATTAAAAAAAAAATCTCACAGCTTCAATCCAATTATTTAACCAGGGAGACCGGTGTTCTAGACAGGCAATAAAACCTCAGCAGATTCCACTTCACTGGGGAAATCACATTCCACAATTTTACAGTGAATAACTAATGATACTGTCATTCAGTTATGTAACTCAGGATATGTTAGCTGAAAAGGGGAAAAAAAATAAAACCCCACAGTATTTACTGTCTGTCTATCCCGAACTCTGAACCACACTTTTATGGTCTGAAGGAGGAACTGTTCCATGTCTCATCTCATTTTACTTACAGCACATGTTTTCTGGAGCTACTTTATAAAGAAACACAAAATGTATGTCTAAAATTACAGTTGTTACCTTCTCATGAAAAGGAAATCTCCTCCTGAATTCCTCCTCCTCCTCTTCTTCCTCACTTTGTCCTTTCCCATGACTTTTACTTCTGAATCTGTACAGGCTCTTTTCCATTGCCTCCTGCTCTTGGGCACGGCGTTCCTGCTCATCCCACTCATTTATAATTGCCTAGGAAAACACAACACAGCACACATTAATGTTTAAAATATTCTCAAAATCTAATATTTAAATGAAGCAGAACTTATCTCGCTTGGCTCTTTAACTCTCTGCAGTCTGAAGCAGTATAAATAAACACCATCTGATCTGAATGGAGATTTGTAAATTGCTCTCCGAAGTGAGGACAAAGCACCTGAACAGTACGCAGTAAAGTACTTGGCCGAGTCATAGGTTTTCTTAACCATTTAATCAACTGTCCACAAAGCTCTGTAATGGGGATGGCAGGCAGTTGATAATAGCCATCACAGGCTTTGAGTTCATGCCTTGATAAATATGAACAAGTTAGGGTAATATGTTAAATTAGCCTTGATCAGTTCTATGGAAAAAAGGTTTAAGAGCATTATACTAACAATTATCAAAGTAGTTCAGTGAGAGAATCCAGGTCATTATTACTTAGACATTACCTGACACAGATGTCTAAAAAGCTGCAGAGATTTCTGGTCCATTTCTCCTCTGGATAGTACATGGCATCGAAGATGCAACAGTGCATTCACTAGGAGCTGTTCCAGAGTTGGACAACACTTCTGTACTCCCTCAGACTCTCCTTCAGAGTGCTTCAGAGAAAACTTTTTAAGTCCATGAAGAACCTCAACTGAATTCACTGAGCATAAAATTTCTGCACGAGCAAAGTAAGTGGGAAATGAGTGGCCGACAGATGGAAATATCAACAAAGAAGTAAGGAGGTTGGCGAGATCAGTTGGACAAACAAAACCATTGAGCACTGCATAAACTTCAGAAGCTACTAATCGCATGCCATGCTGCAATTGTAAGATGGCAGCTTGCAGGGGAATGATGGTATCAGGGAATACAGCATACTCCTCTGATAAGTGTTTTCTGAAGTGGTGGTGTGATTGTTGCCATGATGCTTCTTCACTTAACAGATTTTTCATTGCCTGGAGTGATTTAGGTCTTTGCCCACCGAGGAACTGCAGAAGTCGGGCTAAAAGATCTTGGACTGAAGAAACCTTTGCTATGCTGTTGATGTACTGGTGAGCCTCCTGGTACAAGCCGTCATAGAGTGGAGCTGGAGGCCTGAAGGCTTTTTTTCTGGAAAGACTGTTTATTTGCTCATTCAGTCTTTGCATTCTTTCCTGCAAGAGCCTGTTAGGAAATAACATGACCAGTTCAGAAACATACTGTAATAAACATACCTCATAGACTACACACTAGCACAATGGAAGACTCAGCAAATATTCTGGTAATTCGTGTAAAAAAGAAAATAAGGTAAGAACAAGGAGCGACACCCATATAGCACACACACACCCTGCCTTCTCATTTTTCCAACATTTCTCCAACAAACTTAGATTTCTTTTTTGCTTGTTACCTAACAGCTCTGTGAGCATCAAGGAAAAAGCAATAGGTAAAACTCAGCCATTCAGAACAGTCTCTCAGTGACTATCATCCTCTTTAAACAATAAAGATGTATCAGATCCAACTGCAAATACAGTAATGAGATCGAAAACTTCCATTAATACAGGAAAATCATGACCAACACTCACTTTTATCTCCACGTTTAGCAAATATCTGGAAGCATACACAAAGGAGAAATCTCTGTTCCTTTAATATTTTTTTCTTTAAGCTCTTCAGATTAAAAACAAAAAGCAATGGCTACAAATTCTGAACTCCCACAGCGTATTCCACATGGTAAGATATTAACTCAACCACAGCAGCACAGGCAAAAGCTGATGGTAAAACAGCATTTGGAGTTTTCTACCTAGCACAAATTAGTCCAAGAATTCTGCAAAGCAGCACTGCTTTATCTTGAAGCTTTTAGGAGTTACAGTGATAAATAATCCACCTCATTTCAAACTGTCAATAACACTGTCACAGTTTAGTGAAACTACCATAATTTGATGCATGACTATTTTCACTTCTGGGTACAGCTTCAATTTTCTCAAGATTTGAGGGTTACTACTTTAATTGTTGTATTTGAGACAGTCCGAAGTGTGTACAGACAATTCCTTAATTTCTGCTAGTAAAAAGAACAGCTTCTGTATTTTAATTTATCATGTCAATATGCCAATCGCTACATTCAAATTAACAAGCTGACATTTTACAGAAGAACACAAACACTGGAAAGCAAACTGAGCCTCAGCATTCAGAGATAACGTTTCCAACCTAAAAGAGAAGAGCTTATTGCCTAAGAAGTTACCTGAGATGGGGATGAATATAGTTGGAGAGTGCTTTGTCTTCAATACTTTTTCCTGTACGCAGCTGGGATGACAAATCATTTGTCCTCCATTCACACTCCAGCTGGTGTAACTAAAAAGGCAAGAATAAACCATTCTCTGAGGCTTGGGTCTTGGCAACAAAGAAGGTACAGCATCATTTTGGACAAGAGAACACATTAAAATCACACCGTTTGAAAATTGTGACCAAGAATTTGCCCAAGAACACCCAAACCAAAGTCCTTTGGGTAGATTCTTACATTAGAGGTAAAAAAGCCAACTCCACACCCACCTCTTCTTTGGCATACTTGAGCTTGTATTCTCTTTTAATCGCTGGATCAAATCTAGTCTGTGGAAGCCACACCTGGATCTGCAGCAAACCAATATTCACCCAGAGGCTTCCTCGCCAAGCTGTCTCTGGTAAATCCTTAAGCCCTTCCCCAAAGAACTGCTGCAAACAAGTGAGCAGGAGAACCATGAATTCTTTGGGAAGCAACTCCTGATCAGTGATGTTTCTAAGTATCTTGAGAAGATACTCATATGAAACAAGATCCTTCATGAAGAGCTTCTTGCAGCAATCCAAAAATTCCTCTTGAAGATCTGTTGGAATCAGATCTACCAGAGCAGAGAGTTGTCTGCTTAGCATTATTCCTTGTAGTCTAGAATCTGTGTACCTGGAGGCAAATGAATGAAACAAGTTTACACATGGTAAGCAAGCTTCTGCAACATGCCTGGTTTAAGTAACATACATTTGGAAGGAAGGTCTTAATACCTAAAGTCTGTTATTGAAGCAAGAGCCAGGTTGGTCCACAGTGCTGTGCTGACTTCATGAAGTTGATGTGCTCTCTCCATCCATTCACCCAGTGTCACATGGGATGATGACAGAACAGGAAGGCCATTCACATCCCACTGGCTTGTCTTGCTGCTGCTAGTTAGAATTTCAAAGAAGCACTTTGAGAAAACTGCTCGGGTCAAAATACCTGGGCCCTAAATTAAAAGATTAAGAGTTAGATCGTTCATATCTTGCATTGGCTATGCTAGAATTTATAGCATTGTTTATGAAAGCTGTTGAATTAGTTCATAAAATGGCCTTCAACTTAGTTGCTTGATAAGGTAAGAAGAGACAAACCTTCATAGAAGGGTTCATATGAGATTTTGTAGAGTTCTTTTCCTCTGTTGCAGGTAGCGGTCTCCAAGCTAACCAATAGTCGGGATCTGTGGTGAAAGAACTGCTCCAAAAGCATGCTAGTGCAGCATTAATTAGTTGAGACGACAGAACAGACATTTCTTCAGGGGATATCTATGGAGAAAGAAAAACCTGGATCTGAGGATAATTTAAAGGAAGCAAAAGAGAATCAAGCAGGAGAACATTTCTCCATTAGAGATATAAGATACTCCTTAAGGTCCATTTCAAATTCACACAGGTTCACTTGCATATCTTCTCAATAAGAAGAAAAGGTTCACTTCTGGACATCTGCACTGGCTCAAACTCCTTGTCTATGGAATACTCAATGAGTTTAAAGCGTAGGTTTCCGGAATACAGTCACTACTCTATGACTCTGCAACCTTTCAAAATGATATACAAGAGCATATGAAGCACAAGGTACATAAAGCTACCCAATATTCTATTTCAAAGCATTTAAGCAGAGCTTACTAGCTTATTGACAATTGTGGGAACACAACCATCATTGCATTATAGCTAAATACAAACTTGCCAGAATTCTTTTAGCATATTAAATTGCTCTGCAGGAAATATATCGAATAATTACCTCAATGTATTTGTTTTGCAACACAGACCCAAAAAAATCAGAAGCACTGGAACAGAGGCAAGTACTTTTCAGCATAAAATTATTCTAAGTACAGAGATATAACTAAGCTGGCACCTACCATTCAACCTCTTTACTGCTTTCTACTATCATAAATGGAGGGATGGAACAACAGTATCAATCTAGGTCATATAGAACTGTGTTATTTTAGGTTTTGTCGTGTTTTATTTATGTTTTAATTATGTTTTGTTTTGTTTTTTTTTTTGCAAACTCACAATAAGCAACCTTTTCCATTCTTATAAAAAAAGAGCAATTATTCTCAACCACAGGTTGAAAAACAGCATGCCCAAATCTTACAGCGGTATATCTGTTCTGAAAAGTCCGTGGAAAACTTCTGCAAGATTAATTTCAACTAAAATTTGTTCTTACTTCACGAAGGTGTAACAAGTGCCACAGTCCAGACAGCTGGTGAGAGGCAGCTGGTGTCAACTTCAGAGAAAAAGCTAGAAGTTGAATTAAATCTGAACGTGTGCCTAATTCTTGACTGAAGTTCTCCCTGTAGGAGGTAATGACAATACAATCTAATTAATGCCTAAGCAGGGCACATGAATAACCTGCATAATAAAACAAATACAGAACCACAGACAAAGCCACAAGAATATCAAAGAATGGATGGAAGGTTAAAATGACAGTACTTTAAGGTGGACACATTGGAGGTGAACAAGTCCTCTAATAAAACCCTAAAACTCGCATCCTTCAGAGTTGGCAAAATCCAAATTTTTGTGGATTACTAAAGAGTAAAGAAACAGCATCATCTGTAGTTATAAGCCGTATGTCCAGCAAAATATACAAAACATTTGGAGAGAGTCTTCCAGCTTTACAGAACTCATCAAAATCGTGACTGCTGAATTCAAGATTGAATCAATGATTTTAGAGGTCCCGTTGCACAAAAAATTACTTTCTCTGAAATCAGTAAACGAAGAGCTCTCTTTTAAGCAATGGTAAAACAGCCTAAAAATATACTTGGCTCCTTCAAACAACACTAGCACACAATTTAAACTACAATATACACATGTAGTTTATTCAGCTCTTTCTGTTGCACTGAGAAGTAAGCACGTATGTTAGTGTAGTTCCTTCGTTGCCAGGTCTCATTCAGTCTTATATCTTCATGTTAATTCCAAATACGAAAGACTTGTTTCATCAAAGGGGAAATACTATCACTTACACTGTTACTTAAAAGCTTTTTTTTTTTTTCCTTCCCTTAACACCCATTCTACCTTTAACAAAGCTGGAATCTAATGTTTTACTCCAAGGGGCTTGGACATCAGTGTTCCTACAATTGCGTCAAAGGAAATCAGTTGACAAAGAAAGATGCTTTCTCAATATAACAATAAACAACTCCTTCCTTCCTTTTATAGCTACCCAAATAACATTCTGCATACAGACAAGAAGTGCATGTGCATTTATACATTTAAATATAAGCATGTATGCATACATTCATATATCCATACACATATATATATTAATATATGTACAAAACCACAGATTTAGATAAAAATATACAGTACTGAAGCTTTTTGCTAGGGATTCTGAATCTCATGAACGGAACATAGGATTTATTTTTCCAGCCATCTTACCTTCTTGCATAAGCCTTAGCCACATAATCTGCCGTTAGTTTGTACTGCCAGAGCACACCCATGTACTCCATTGCAGGCCACAGCTGAATCCGACTGCAGAGTTGGATTAACATAGCAGGGTCCATCTGGTTGGCAATGGTATCTTCAGTAAACCTTTCTTCTGAGTGACTAAATTTAAGTCCTTCTGCTCTCAGTTCTGAATGTACAGCTTTCAAGAAGTTCTTTAGCTGACCTGTTTAACAGGGTGTAAAACGCACAAAAATACTATGTACTATACTTCTTGACAACGAACACATCCTTTCAATTTCTATACAAAAAACAATGGTGATGGCAGGAATCATCCTGTTAGGCTCTTCAGAAGTGTTACATACCAAGGGTAACATCTTCTAAATGATTAGCTCTAAGTATGAGGCCATCAGCTTGCAGCAATGCTTTTTTCATCTTCCATCCAGTGGCAGCTGTCTTCAGACAGCACATTTTTTCCTGCCATCTGCTTTCTCCAAAGACCAGTCTTGCCTCTAAGATGTTAAGTGGTTTGCCGAGAACTTTTACTAGAGAAAAACATTCCATGCCTAGTTTATCCTGGAAACATTAAAAGGACATGTGAACATGAGACAATTTGTTTCAGCAGTGCTAACAAAATAACATACAAAATCTGTGACTATTAGTCAGAACTTTGGTATTTCCAATTCACATGCATGCAGCTGAAGCACAAGTTCCCATAAACCAACTGGCAAGCACATATGCAGCTTAAAAATTCTTTTGCAGCTGTACCCAACACAGTAGGAAGACAGAAACTGAAACAAACTGGCCATGATTCCTCCCATACAAGTTCTTCCTTTTTTGTTTTCTTTCCCCCCCATCATGAAGATACTATATAAGTAATGAAGACAAACAATACCTCAACACAGCAGCTCACCTAAACTAAGCGCAATAAATCCCAAACATGAATACAGGTTGGGCAGAGAATGGCTTGAGAGCAGCCCTTAGGAGAAGGATATGGGAGTGCCGGTTGATGAAAGATTCAACATGAACCAGCAATGCATGCTTGCAGCCCAGAAGGCCAACTGTATCCTGGGTTGCATCAAGAGAAGCGTGACCAGCAGGACGAGGGAGGTGATTCTGCCTCTCTGCTTTGCTCCTGTGAGACCCAATCTAGAGTGCTGCATTCAGTTCCGGAGCCCCCAACTCAAGAAGAACGTGGAAGTGTTCCAGAGAAGGGTCGCAAAGATGATCAGAGGGCTGGAGCACTTCTCCTATGAGAGAGCTGGGGGTCTTCAGCCTGGAGAACAGAAAGCTCCAGGAGGACCTTATAGCGGCCTTGCAGTACCTGAAAAGAGGCCTGCAGGAAAGCTGAGGAGGGACTTTTTATAAGGGCATGTAGCAACAGGATGAGGGGAAATGGCTTTAAATTGGAAGAGGGTAGATTTAGACTAGATATTAGGAAGAAATTCTTTACTGTGAGAGTGGTGAGACACTGGAACAGTGAAGTTGTGGATGCCCCCTCCCTGGAAGCATTCAAGGCCAGGCTGGATGGGGCTTTGAGCAACCCGGTCTAGGGGGAGGTGTCCCTGCCTATAGCAGGGGGTTGGAACTAGATGATCTTAAAGGTCCCTTCCAAACCAAACCTTTCTATGATTCTATGCAACACACTTAAAAAAAAAATCATAAAAAGCCAGAAGCTACTGACATTTAAAAGACATTGCCATTTGACCTCTGCAATTAAATACATTTGGATACCTAGAAAAATCTGAAAGCTCTCAATAAGCACTGAATAGTCTTGAATGTCTCACAAAATAATTATGTGAGTTTTTGAACAGCTGTATCTTTGAAAGGTAAATCTGTAATAATCTACGTCTAATTACTTATCACCAAGATGAGCAACTGACATCTCCTTGAGCCCTGCTTTAAAAAGGGTCTTCTACTCTCTTGAAAAAAACTACTCTAAGTTTTTTTTATTGGATGACAACAATTGCTGAAATGACTAAAGAAAAAAAACTGTCAAAGTTAAGAGACATTGTCTTAGTAAGTCATAAGGCAGTCCTATCATATGCAATGCAGTAAGAATACATGTTCTATTCCGTACATCTCTAAGTTCACTAAGTAAGCAAGTGAAATACTGATATTCACAAGTTTCCAGAATAGAGCAAGTGGTGGTATTTTTGTGCTTGTGCACCACTGTACATTAAATAACTGCCAACTGTTCAAAGCATAGTTAAACAGAAGAAACGATACATGCTATGAAATAGACGTATATTAACATATACCCAAATTGCCTTTTTAATCAGTCTAGCAAATTCAATTTTTTAATTTTTTTTTTGCTGGCATGAAAAGAAAATGTTGCAAACATTTATGATTATATGAAAGTACATTTTGGCATTGCTGGAAATACAAATATTTAGCAAGCAAAGTATCCATACCTTGAAAGGAAGAGGTCTTCCTAGAGACTTTTGTAAAAGCTTCATGTTGGCAGAAGTACCAGCAGGATTGGCTAAGCAATTCTGAAGTTGCTGTGAAACAGACTGAATTTCTTTGGAAACCCTTGGAGGAAAGATACACGCACAAAAAAATCCATAGTTAACTCAGAAGTTTGGAAAAAAAAAAAAAAAGAATGCATCAGAAAAGAAAGTCCTCTCTTTTATCCTTCCCCTTGAAGTATAGAAAATGAGTAAAACTTCTAGATCATACAGCCAAGGAGAAGCAAAATGCTAAGAAATTTCAATTTTAAAATGTTAATAGATTGCACTTGCATTAGTAATGGAATGCAACTTGGACACTAATGACAAACAATGCTAATTAGCTATAATAGTAATAACAGGGTGATTTACACAAATTTACGCAATCATTGAACACAAACAGATCAAAGCCACTCACTTGTGCTGGTCTGATCCAATCAGCATCTGAGGAATTCTGTCAATGAGATGTTTCATAACCCAGTGCCAGTGCAAAGACAGAAGCGATAACCCTGGTGAATCCACTGTCAAAGTGTCAGAGACTGTCCAGAACCGATCACGCCACAGCAAGCAGTATAAAATCTAACAAGACAAAAAGATTACATTTTTCTTATTGCTGAGCACGTTACAGAATATTTTGTAATTAATTCAAGAGAAAATTAGAAAACACTGCTACTTCCATTAACTTCAGAATCATGCAATGTTTTATTATACCTGGTAGTACACAACCAGCACTCAAGTGTACGTTCGCTAAAAATACTGCATTACTCCGTTGGCAGGTGGAACCATCCAACCAACCAAGTGAAAAATAAGTACTCTCTGGATCAAGTCTACAATGTTGTTGTTAGATTTTAACTAAACTGTCTTCATGGTATAAATGGGAGAGTAAGAAGTGAATCACTCCTGTGAGCTGTACAGTCTGCTGTCCAGGTCAACTGCCCAAGTCTAGTCAGCTGCATGTGAGCTGGATGTGGATACTCCCTCTATCATCAGTGGAGAGGGAAGTAGGCACTTCTTTGGCACAAATGAGACTACCATAAGCAAGCACAGAAGACGAGGTTATGAAGTTCACCAATGGATATCTATATCCCAGCTGCGTACATTTAGGAAAGATAATTCCCATACAAAGTACGTGCAAGGTGAAAAATCTACATTTCACATAAAAGAATTGAGAAGAGAGACCACAAATACAGCCAGTGAAACAAACTGAGTACCAAATGAACACGTGCCTCATGTCAGGCATATTCTGAATGCCAATCAAAGCACTGTAATTTATTTCATAGTTCCTGAAAGTAAAAAGCATTCTGCAGTCTAATTGCACACTGCTTCCGTAAATGTACTATGAAAAGTCTACTCACATCATGCATATCATCATCACTTAAGGCCACCTGAGTAGATGTCACCCAGTGGAGTGTAAACACATCCCAGAGTTCAAAGAAAGCAGCAAGGTTGACCACAGCTGCATGAGGAAGAGTGTTGTAGCTTCCTGGATCTAAAGTTTGGGGAGGAGGGAAAAAAAACAGAGACTGAATATTCCATCCACATAAAACGACAAGTAAGGGTTGATTGTAAAAATCACTAGATGCTCTCTGTGGGAAACCAAAACAAAACAACTGGAAAAAAAACAAAGAATCAAAGAAGCAAAACCAATCCTTTACTATTTACACAACTCCCTACTGCCTCTATGCATCTAATATAGCAAAAATACATGACGGAAACACTGATCAGTTGCTTCGGCACAACACATGAACTTCATTACTAAATTTTACCCCTTTGTTTTAGGAGCAAACATCCCACTTGCAAAAGCAGTAGAAAGATGGTTAGAATAGAAGCAGACCTAAAGAACATTGTTATTCTTATTAGTCAAGGATAGAACAATTCCAATTTCTCTCTACTATCTTCATAAAGTCTAACTAAATAAGAGAAATGGCACGCACTCATTGCCTAGTAAAGGCTGATCATGAACACTGTAACATAAGGTATATCTAATTCAAGTATAACGTGTTATAAATCATTCTAGACCTCATCTGACTGCTTTACAGTGACACAATTTTCCTTCACATATTCAGGATATGTCATGTTTATAGCACCTATTTAATAACAAGCCAAATTAACTGTATTTCAAATCGGCCATGGAACCAAAAGTGAAAAATCAAACTACCTTTACGGAAATCTAGAGACATTCTCAAGGCACTGGTTCTTGGATTCTTGCTGATAATTAAATTCTTTTCAGTGTAGCTCCTTTTTTCTCGGTCAAGAAACAATACAGCCCTGAATTAAAAATAAAGTTATTAGAAATCCAGCATTGTTAACTTAAAGCCACTGCCTTATTAGAATACTGAACTACAAAACAACATTTGATATTTCACTGTATCACGAAACAACATTCAAGTGTAGCGTAACTAGTTGCCTGAATACGGTTTCTACAAAAGCATGCTTCAAAAGAAGCAGATTCCTTACTTCCTACTGTTTTTTCCTTTGCTGATGCTAAGCAGATGCAGCATGACCACTTGCAGGATGTGAGCAGCTGCTTCCTTATACTACGAATTCAAAACTTGTGTGCCAGGATTTTTTCTTCTTTTTAGGAGATTGGTCCAAATCCAAAAGCAGGGCCATAAAACTTAAGTTTTATGCCAGAGATTTCAAAGTGCTGCTTCCCACCTTCTATGCTTTACCCCAAATTTCTGGATTATCCTAGAAGTAATCCAATCTACAAGGAATGCTGGGAGCTCTACTCTCTTGTATCAAATGATTGTTCTCAGTCTGCAGCTACAGGAAGCAGAAACAAAGAACAAAATGTCTGCCATGTAATTTAGATCACTTCTACTGAAAACTAAAAACATAATTGGAAGATACTAAAACTGTTTGTAAAAGTACTGATTAAAGGCACTGGGCAGCCTTTACAAGCTTTTTTTTTTTGGAACCCACCGGTTCGCTACAGACTTCAAAAGGATGAGAAGCTGATCTGTGTGTTCCGTTTCTGTATCAAAGTTAATTGAATTGCTAACGATATCTAAAAATTGCACGTTCCATCTTGGGTCCAGGGGCATCACATGCTCATCTGGAAAAGCAGATAAGAGAGAACAACAGCGAAAATATTGTTGGTTGAAAGACCTCCCCTAATCATTGTCTCTACAGGAGCATTACAGAAAGGAAGATGGAAGCCTAAGACAAAGGTAGAGTCTTAGGCTCCCTCACTCCAGATATAAAAACAGAAAAGCATTACGCTGACCACAGGTTTTATAAAACAAAACAGGGAAACTAAATTAATGAGTGGTCAGAAAACCCAAAAAGACAGCCTGGAAGTTCAAGTCCAATTCCTTTTTCTTTCACAGCCTATACAAAATACCTAGGATCTTCCATAAAGGGTCCAGTCTCACTTTATGTATCTTTCACACATCTAACAAGCTTGGAAAGGAAACTACGGACCTGCAGTCCCCATAAAACACAGAAGGAAAACTGTAGATCTCAGCACAGGTTTTGGATAGGCCAACACAATGAATGCTAGGAGGCCTCAGGAGGCCTCAACCGTTCAGTCGGAAAGGCAGTGGATATATGAAACACTCTTAACAACATTATTACTTTCTAAATTGGAGCTGCAGGATCTGGGTCACAAGATACAGTGCCTGGATTCACACTCATAGCATTCATATTTAATTTGCATCAGTTAAATACATTTAATTGCCATATTTGCAGTTCTCAACAGAAAGAAAGGCTTTATTCTTGTTTCTTTTCGCAATGAGAGCAATGTGCAGTTAAAGTTTAACCTGTTTTGTTACATACACTTCTTAAGAAGCATCGCTATGTGTTCAAAGAACAAATAAAGGAACAACGAATTTCCTTTATCAACCTGATTTCAGAAGTACCTGTCATAGTTGGCTGAAGCAACTTGATCATGTTACTGATTCCAGATGAGAGGGGACTGGCATAGAAACTGCCAAGGGCTACAGCACCTGCTTCCAACTGAATCCGTACTGGATCTGTAGGTGAGGGAGTATACATGTTAAAAGGAAAGTGGTTAGTACAAATCAATAAATACCTTCAGCTAAGCCAGCACAAACAGCCTGAATCTCATCCATGCACAAACTCTAGACAAATGCTGATTGCTCCAACAGCCCTTAAAAGCAGTCTGAGTATCATGGTCAAACAGATAAATCCAGAAAGAAATCTAATTAAACTGGTGGTAAAATTACTAATTACTGGTGGTAATTCATTTATGCTATTAAGAACACAGTTTGTGAAAACCCATAAGTTTTTGCCTTTGAATATTCCACTCAGTAAATTTTATTTTTTTAATTAAGACCATACTTGTCAATGAAGTATCTTTCTCCGCATTTTTTAGTGTACAGGTATACCTGCTTGGAAAGAGAGCAAGAATGAGATTGCTCTCTCCTGATCACGTGTGGAAAATACATATTTCATGGAATATAAAAATGCTATCTGTATGAGTTACTTGTACTAATGCCTGTATAACTTCTCCGTAAGTTTAATACAATTAACATAATCAAGCAATGAAGACCTCACCTCAGCTGCTGTCCTGAATATTCAGGCAACACAGCTTCAGGAAACCTCAATTCTGCAGTTTCCTAACTTTCTATCCAAGTGATTAGAAATCTGTATTTTAACAACAAATAAACAGAAGGTATTTTACTGTTTTTACTGTCACTGCCAATACATGAGTGAAGAGAACATCACATTTTCTTACATAAGCCAAGAGGTATCCAAAAGTAACTGCAGTTCAGAAGCATTACGAGTTACAGGCGTGCTCGAATAACAAAAGGCAATGCTTTATAGATCGAATTCTCCTCCTATCTCTAATATGCACAACCTGTTTCTTTCTCTCCCTGGAGCTTCAATATGTTTGACCTAAGAGTGGATAACTGAGAACTTTATTACCAGATCATTTGAAAGGTCTGGATGTTCTCATGGAAGATTTAAGATTTGTGAAAATACAATAAACCAGCCTGGAGGCAAAAAAGAAAGTTGAATGATTACATACCAAGCACTTGCGGCAGATTTTTGGCTAAGAAGTTAAGCCATTTAACTCTCAAAGTCCAATCTTGATTGGTTGCCTTTTCTATGAATAGCTTCACTGAAGCCTGGAGGACTTCCATCTCATCCACCCAGTCTGCACCTATCTCAACAGCACTGAATCTGAGATTCTCAGGATGGGCAGACTGCATGATTTTCTGAAGATCTTGCAGAGTCAGTGGTAGTGTCCTGAAACACAAAGAAGGGAAGACCAGCAATCAACGGCTCAAACTGCCAGTTCCACTTTGCAAGTCAAGCTAGTCACTGTGTCTTTAGGGAAGAAGGTAGCAATGAAATAATCTCTCAGCTTTTCTTCATTTACCTTCAAAGCCAACTTTTCCCACTTTCCAAATCAGTTGGAGGTATCTACCACTACAGATGCTTTATTACCAAAGATTTATGTTAGATGTCAGAAGTGAATACGTACAGCATTTCACTGAGAAACAATAATTTGATCTGTGCACCAGAACGATACGTGAAGGTGAGTTACAAAAGCCAGAGATATGGGAGAGGAATTTCACTGACAAAAATACCCAGCATGTTGCTAAAGTTCTACAGTTTCAACACTATACTTTAGAAGCTTGTTCTGTCACAGTACCTGCCCACCGTACGAGTCACTAAGCAAAGCAGATAGGCAGGCAAATTTTGCACCACTGTTGTGAAAAGAATTGCTACAATGTACCAGAAATCATTAAATGAGCTCTGTCACATGGCTGCTATAAGTGACACTTCTGGCAGACAGCTCTGTTGTTGCAGGAGGAATAATGTTCTTTCACATGAAGTTACTGGACCTGACAACACCTGATGAATAATTGTTTGGATGCAAGCAAGAGATACAAAGGATCATTAATATATTTACAACTAATTAAATACTTCTTTCATCTCAGAAGGAAACTGAAAGAAGAGATTTTGGGGGCTTTTATCTTGAAATCCAGTATTTACATTCACATTTTCTGCTAAATGCCTACTTCCTAACTTAACTCAGAATGAGTCAAACATACTTGTTGAAAATGGAAAGATGGAACAGTGCAAACATTTTGGACTGAAGAATAAAAAAATGAATTAAGCTTGTATTTGCAGTGGTTGTGCGGAAAGATAACAGGAGTTTCAGTGGTAGTATGACAAGCACTCTCTGCTCATGCAATTTGTTGAAGACAAAAGTTTGGTGACAATCACATGTCACCGAAATTACTCATATCTTAGTTTTTTTACTCATTTATTACATAAAAAAGCGTCTCTTGCCTACCTGCAGTTTTTAAGGTTTAATCTATTCAAACAGTATATTAGGACCTGTCCATCACTCCGCACTGTTGAAAGAAGTGAATCTTCAGCTGTAAACAGACCCGTAGGTAGGGAGTCTGGCCATAATCCCATTGCAAGCAGGGAGTCACCCCAAATTTCATGAGAAGCCAGAGATGAAACATGCTTCATAACTAATTCTAGCACAAGCTAAAAAAAAAAAAAAAACACAAACCAGAAAAAACAAAAGCAGTTTAGAATTGTATCGAAATACGCATTCAAGTACAATATCACCAGTTCTAATAGTACACGTTTATTACCAGATCACTATGAACCAGATGATCTACAAAAACTATGTAATATACACAATGAAATATCATAACATTTCAGTGATAAATAAAATAATATGCGGTACATTTTAAAATAGGAAGTGAATATTGCAGTCTCCATATGACAGTATGCACTTTATTTCAAGCTATAGTTTAATCAGTATTCAGTATACTGATTCAGTATACTCTCATCTGACTTCTGTCAGAATCAGAATCATAGAATGGTTTAAGTTGGAAGGAACCTTCAAGATTATGTAGTTCTAACCCTCCTGCCATGTGAAGAGACATCTTCCACTAGATAAGGTTGCCCAGGGCCCCATTCAACCTAGTCTTGGGGAATCCACATCTTCTGTGGGCAACCTATGAGGGCAGTGATGGTAATGGAACAATTTCTTTACCGAAGTCTATTCTACACCTACTCTCTTCTAGGTTAAAAACCATTATCCTTTGTCCTATTACTACATTCCTTAAAAGAAGTCCCTCCCATCTTTCCTACAGAACCCCTTCAGGTAGTGGAAGGCCACTGTAAGGTCTCCTCTCAAGCCTGTCAAGGTTCCTTTGAATGGCATTGCCTCTCCCCAGCATGTTGACCACACCACTCAGCTTGGTGTCATCAAATATGTAATGAATGGATAAGCAAAAACTGAAATTCATCATGCTTTATCCTTCAACAACATAAAACTACTTCTGGAGTTGCAATGGATCTGTTACACATAGAACTGGACTACTGCTTACACTGGAGCTAAAAAAATCTTAAGTTTATAAGAAATATAGAAAATATTCCAATGCTATTCAATCCAGCTTCTTCATCACTTAACAGACACCTGAGAGTGTGTTTGAAAATGGCTTGGTTCATCTTCTCAAGAGCACTATCGTCATCAGCCCCTTGCTCAGGCACTTAAACAAAACATATCATTTCTCAGAGCTAGTCTTTGAGAACTTCTGTTTCCTATTTAGATGATGTAAGAAGAACTTTCAAATACAAGACTTTTACCTTTTGGTTGATCTGCAATTGTTGTGAGCGGCCATAAACTTCCCAACAGGCTCTGTAAAAAGACTTCACTAATCCAAGGCCTCTTTGCATCTGCTGCACAATTAACGCAGCAGCCTGGAGCAAAGGTGACAAAGATGATACAGAACCTGAAAGATACACAGTATTTAGGGTAATAAGAACATTTAGTAATTGTCAACCCTTTAACTCTGGGGACAATCTCTATTTTTGTAGTCTCTGATTACAATCTGAGCCATATAAACCCTACTAGGCCCCCAGATTTGAATGGGTTCTTCCCAAGGTTAAGAAAATTTGACTAGACTAAATTAACAGGTGACAAGCTCAAAATAAAACATCAAGTAGCTGAGGTGATAAATGAAACTTAAGTGTCATCTAGCTCAAAAGAGCAATGTGAACGGGCCTTGTGCAAACCCTTCATTTTGCTGATTTTCACTTAGAATATATTGCCTTTCTAACAGTAACAGACAAATACGCAAATCGTGCCAGAGTCTGATGTCTCCTAACAAAGTACACCAGGTCCCATTTTTACTTATTTATTTTTAAAATGATCTGGGCCGACTTGTTTTCCTGAAAATGTTAAAAAAGAAAACAGCAAAAAACCTAAAATAAATCAATAACCACCCCACCAAAAAAACTCCTGATAATACTTCTATGCCTTTGCTTATATCTGGACATCACACAATATAATAATCAAGTTTTAACATGAAAGAGTTAGTACAAATACAATTAAGGATCCAAGCTGGTGTTAGCAAAATACCAAACGGACACTTCTTACCTGGTATTGCTGTCTTGGTTTCTGAATGCATGGCCATCAGCGCATCACAGATGCTATCTCCCACTAAGCCCAAACCATGCAGCAGTAACTTTAAATCCAGACTGTCTAATACATTTCCATCATTTTCCCCAGAAATGTAAATTTCAATCCCACGATTCCGCATAGCTCGAGATATTTCCCCATGAACAGGATCCATGGAAAGGAAAAGCCTGTTGAATATTCATAGGTTGTAACTTAAGGCTATACAATATCACCCTGAAGCCACCAAATCTCCTTTTCCATAAAGTAAATTCATCTTCACAGAAACGAAAATACTTATATCTAGAAAGCCAGATACACACACTGAATTTAAATAAGAGATGTGTATGTATAATCATACTTTGAAATTAGTCACAGAGATACTGCATGATTTTTCTCTTAGCTCTCAGCTACGTTTATCATTTGCCTACTTAAAAAAAGTTTAACTACACCTCTAAGCTACAGAGAAGACTTAAAATTCTTAGCAATAGCTTTAGATAAATCTGTGCTACTTAATAACCAAAACAGCCAACATCCACATTCTTAATACTATCACCAAACAACTCCTAAAAACAAGGAGGGGAAAAAAAAAATCAGAGATACAATGCAGCAAAAAGAACTTTCTGAAAAGTCAAAGCTCTTGTTTCCAGTCCAGAGGAACCAGAGCCTATCAGTTCCTGTATTCCTTCCACAAGTTTAAGAAAGGTAGGAATCATACAGAGTATTCTGTATGCTCTCTTCTCATCTCCTACGGAGAATACTTCAGAACTGAATAAACACAGACAATCTGATTGTTTTGTTTTTGGTTGGTTGGTTTGAGGTTTTTTGTTTCCTTTTTTTACGTTCTGTCACAGCAGGAAACATGACTTCAGAAAAACTGGAAAAAGCTGGAAAGAAGATCAGCATGTCCCCATACCTGCTTTTATTACCAACATAACCAAATACATCACTATCTTTAATATATGTACCCTGAACACCATTACAGTGAGATACAGAAGTGCTAAAATAATAAATTACAAAAAACAAAAAAAAAAGAAAGAAATCAAGACATAAGTATACTGCTATGAATCTTCCAATGTAATAGTCTGTAGTGGATGAGGAGTATGAAGCCAAGCCTCCTAAGCTCTATATCCTCTCTATATCACTATGCAGTTTTCCTCCTAGCCAGGCAGTGACAGTGACACTGGAGTACACTGAAACATGAGCAGCATACCAGAAGACTGGATCATAGCTAATATTTGTTTTTCTAAACCTATTTTATGTACAGAAAAAAAAAAGTAAAAAAATAAAGCAGAAAAACAAAGTACCTGAAGTTTGGATGAGGAGCAATTGTAGGAATTGTGCCGTCTATCACACCTCTCTCACTCATGGTAAGAACACCTCCTGGTTCAAGTAAAGCATTCAAGCGGTCCAGCACAGAGGGGCTACATTCAAAAGAATGGTTACGTGGTGATAAGGTACCTTGAAAACTATCAACTACTAAGCAGTTTAAGAAGGAAGATATTCTTCCAGGGAATGAAAATTACTGCTTCCATGTACAGCTATGAAATGCAAAAACGTTCATTCATAAACGCATTTATTGAGATGGCAAGTACCTTCGGGAGGTCAAGAAATGTACTCAAGGAAGTATGTTCATTAAAATCTCTTACTTGCAAAAGTTAACGTTGTCCATCAACAACCAGTCACCACACTGCAGGGCCTGAACCAGCATCCCATCCACCCACTCAAAAGTGCCAAGGCTGTTAGAGTCAGAAGCTTGGACCTGCTGCAGCTTTAAACGCCGGAACTCTTCCACCAGGAGAGCAAACTCTGCAGAGAAGCATATCCTACATAAAAGACTTATCTTACTGAGGTAATTTCCTGTTCCATTCAAGAAAAATATAGTTATTTTGCTAATGAACATACATGCTCCTCTAAAAGATAGGAAACAAAATAGCAGAGGCTCTGACTCTGCAAGTAAGTCTCCCATGGGGAAAATCCAAGAGGATACAAGGCTTTTGGAAGTACAGATAAATATAAACTAGACAGATACCTTACTCCAACCCTTCTCAGTTATACAAAGTTTGAAGATCTTAACGCCTTATTTTAGACGAAGCTTAAAAATCAACAACTTTTAAAAAAAATCAGTCTACACATTATACTGCTGAAACTTGTAAAGCTCATCTGCTTAATGCTTCAGAGACCAAATGCAAGAAAAAAAATCCAAATTCCCAACTTGGGGACGTAAGATAGGAATTGCACTGCATCATATGTTTAGCAGTCTGGTAAGGAATTCCAGTTTGGAGTACTAATCACTACCAGGTAAAACTACACACACAAAGAATAGAACACCCCACAACCCATTAACCACCATTCATCTAACTATTTCAGAAGCTGGGATGTTATGTAAGTAGTATAAACAACAGCATGAACAAAAGACTTCCAAAAAAAAAAAAAAACAAACCCATGCAATCTTCTCAAACTTTCATTCCAGATCTGCATTCTTTCTCATTTTCTTCAGAGAAACAGATAATCTTACTTCAAATCACCACACATACCTGCCTTCGAGTAAGAACTTATTTTGTTGTTCAGTCGCTGGGTAAGTACAAGTATTCCCTCCAGTTTGCTCACTAATTCAGCTGTAACACTTCTTCCTCCTTCACCCAGAGATTTGGGTTTGTAATTCAGGATGAAATTGCTCCAAGCACGCAGCACAAGTTCAGCATCATCTGCACAAATTTCTGTCAGGAGCAGACTGTCCCTCACTAATGCGCTCACAACATTCTCCACTTTTTCCAGCAGGCGCAGCCACGGTCTATTAATATCAACCTGCAAATATGCCGTTATGGAGTTAGTTCATCCAGAAGTCCATGGTGCCCAAGGCTCCACTTGGTGTTTCAACACTAAGTTCACAGTGGACCGGCCACTGTTAGGTAGGAAGGAGAAAAACTGCCTTATTAGCAAAACAGTATTTACCTGTTCAAATCCACCCAAGAGTTCAGTTGTATCCATCGCACTATTCATTGCCATGATTTTCAGTCGATGGCCAGTCAGATGGGCCAGCAGCTCAACAAGACTGGTTTTGCCAACAGCTGCAGGGCCCACCAGGATTACCATCCAGCTCATGTGCACACATTTCATTATGGACTCAAGGGACTGCAGTGAATGGTGCAGAAGCGATAGATTTCTGCCAGGACGAGGAATATAGTTGCCACGAGAAAGAACTGAATAACCAATCTAGAAGGAATGAGAGCCACATGGGTGAGTACTCAGAAACGAAAACGTGTGCTCAGGTGTACAAACTGCTTCCTTATCTCACCACACCCAAAACCTTTCTCAACAGCTTACCTGAATGTTATATGGCGTGATGTGAAAATCTCTTGTTCCTGTATACACGTAAACCTCCTGGCCAAAAACATCTCTAAATACAGATATAACCTGAAAGAGTTGAAAAGAGCAGATGAGACTAATCAGGCTTAATCTATCCACTGTTCTAAGGACTTGAATCTTAAGTAGCCTTCCATCTCAGCTTCACAGCAGTGTGACAATAACTAATACAGATTAGTCACAAGTATCGTTAAATTCAAAGCTCAGGAATGATTAAAGTGAGCGTGAGCCGCCAAAAGCAACCCCCTGACTGACCCCACTTTCCTGCAACTTGAATTACTTGTAAGTAATGTTTCTTTTTTAACCAATTGAAGAAATTTAGTTTTCTATTGAAGAAATTAGTTTTTAAAGAACATCTGTAAAAGGACAACAGTGCCACAGGAAGGAGAAGTAAATCCACCAGAAAAATATCCAGTCACATTTGATAAGAGATTTCAGTCTCGCAATTGGAACACACAGCTCACCTTTTCTTTGTCCTCCCTGGTTCTCATTCTTTCTCCATACACCAAAAATACATGCTGGCCTGGATCATAGCACCCTGGTGACTGGTCAACAAGCATAAGCTGGCACCAGCGAAAAAGATCACGTAAGTTGAACTCCCAAGGTCCTCCCTTCTGTCCCCACTTTTTTTCAGTCATTACTTCTTTATCAATCTGGAAAAAGCAGTAGTACAAAAAATATTTTATTCCAGCCCATGTAGCCCATGTAATGGTCCTCAAGTATTTAAAAAAAATTTCAGCTGAACTACTGCCCTTGGGACGCTGTATATGACAGACGACAGGAGAGAACAAGCTGAATTCACTTGTATGAATATGTCAGGAACCAAAGCTCGATTTAATTCATGTCTCATCTATTAAGTCTTCATCACGCTACTCACAGCTTAACTTTCTTTTTCCCCCACTTGTATTTTCTAAATGAATGTCCAGTAAGATGCTGGCAGTAAGTATTTATCTAGGACCACAGAATGTTCCTTTCTCTTAATGTTACTACAATTTTTTGTTTCATGACATGAAAACTGAATGCAATTTCAGAAGTATGATGATGAACAAATTCTTGCTGTGAATTTTAAATACTGCACTTCAAACAAAATGGCAGCATCTAAGCCAAAAAATAGTTAATAAGCTTGTGCCTTGTAATTAATTCTCACTGAACATCTTTTAAATTAGCATAGTTTTAGATCTGAGCTTCTCTGTATCTCACGTCATAGATAAATCCTACCAGGAAAGATTTTACTTTATCGGATTTTCAGAAGAATGCTACACATCCTTCAAAGCTGCTACTTCTGAGAAGGTCAAGTGCTACTTTCACTTGATTCTAATCACTCAAGTAAGAGCCCATAGTAAAAAAGCAGATTAGGAATTCAAATTAGAAACAAGTATACATTGCAGTTCTTACTAAAGATACAGCTCGTTTTGTTTGCACTTTAAGAATAACCCATGTGCAGAAAATCTTCTTTCTCAACTTACTTCATCAAATATCAAACCATAATTACTTCCAAAATCTCATAAAATATTTTTAAAATATATTTAATATCACATTATCTTCCGTGAAAAATAAATGCTTCCTCAGTCCCCATACAAGTCATCACGTGTCTGACTGTCGTGGTAAAAGAATTCATGTGGTATTTACTGGTGTTCTTCACTTTCCTCTGTATATATTCCCATTTTTCTTTCATCCACACACTTCTCCACACTTCTCTATAACAGTGCTGGGAAACGTAACATTAGACTTTTTTTTTTTTTTTTTAAATGTTACAGCATTATGCCTACTTCTATACAAACAGAATTAAAATACATATTTACCTTGTTATTGAAAGCAACCATTTTGGAAATAATACTCTTGTCGATGGCAGGAAACAGAGCATTCCCAATAAACTCCATATCTGCTGCTGACAGTGGATCTACATACACCTATATAATAAAGAACATGCAGTGTGTTGATATAGCCAGAAAACTACAAGAAAGGACCATGACAAAGTTTACATCAAACAAATAAGCTTGCCTGTGTAAATCTATTAAGAAAGGACTTGGGCAGACCCTTTCTTCCACCTCCTTGTCTGTATGGATTCTGGCATCCAAAAATCTTAGTCTTTGTATGTTGTACATGAAAATTCATTCCCAATTCAGGAACATAGATCTCTGCTCTGTGGTCGAAGCACGCATTTAGCCCCTCTAACACAGACTGAGAAGCCAGATTCAACTGAGGAAAGAAATAAGGATACAATATTAACGCTCCACAAAACGCATTTGCATAATCTCTACTTAATTGTGTGGAATACACAGAAGGTAAAATGCAATTTCCTTGCTCTTCCAGTGCTACCATACGTTATTACGTCCAGCTAGACTGTTATTACACTGCAGCAACAGAACCACAACCAACACTTTTCCTTATTTACATTTGTTATTATTACTGTGTTTCTATGATGACAACATAACAATTCTCCATTGTAAGATCTGCATTTTCTAGGAATATGAACATAAGATCAGAAGAGACATTTTTGCACCCAAAGACTCTCTTCCTCCCACTCTGATAGTCTGGGATACTTAAATTTCATGGTTATTTAAGGTAGCATTCTTCACAATAGGAAAATAAGGTATGCAAACAGCTCATGCATTTAAGATTTTGGACTTGGCAATAATTAGAATGCATACTTTCAAAAAGACGTGAGCTCTGTGTATGTCTACACTAGAAAGCACTTGCTACTTGATATATGAAGAAACCTATGGTGGCAGCATACTTTATACTGACAAAATGAATTCTTTCTTGATCTCCATCAGTAACCACTAGTCTGTTAATCCCCCCAAAAAGCCTTTTATTTCAGCGAAATAGAAACCACAACAGAGCATGTGTCCCAAAATTTCTGTTGATACTTCCCCCGCCCAAAAAATGTAAAAGCCTTGGTTTTCTACAGTAAATTAGGCTGAGACTCAATCCTCATCTTGCCTCCTAGAAGTCAGAGCTGATCTCTTACAATTCGTCTATCCAATGGATAGAGTCTTAGAGGGATGTTAATCTTCTAAGTGGAGAGATCATCTTCAACAGGGCACAAGCTGAAAATTACTAAAATTGAGCAAAAATTACGTCAGTCACCAAACCTCGTAGGAATTTGAAGATCCTACATGCAAAAATACACATGCCAAAAACCACCTCTTCTGCTCTTCCAGAATACTCCATTTTGTTCATACTCCAAACTTTCACTTACCTCATCTAACACAATCCAGTGTCCAGCCTTTAATGCAGCTAATAGTGGTCCATCACGCCAGGCAAATTCTCCTCCCCTGCCACCCTCAACAGGCAAGTCTGTCCCAAACAAGTCTGTAACATCCTTTGAAAGTAAAGAATAGCAAAAAAAAAATTACAGAGGTTCAGTTAGTTTTACTTCCTCTTTAAATGCTGCTTATATGTGACTATAAAAAAACTACTACTAATAAATCAGTAATTGCAAGATGCTGAAAGCTATTATATTTAACAAAAATAAAATAAACCGGAACAAAAAAACAACAACAAAAAGGGAAAAATAAAAAGCCTTCAAGGTGCTTTCAAGTAACTTTGTGAAGGCCATGCAAAACACAGCAAAGATGTATGCTTTCACTTGAAAAAAAAAAAACCACAATCTGGAATTAACATTCACTCAAATAAGTTCACTGTTCTTTCTTGCTCCCCCTTCCCACCTTATTTTTGAAGAAGAAGGAAATACTGACATTTCAGACTCAGTGTCACATCTGAAAAGAACTCTGTTCTTAAGTTAAACAAAACCTCCCGCTACTATAAAAACTAAGTTACAAAGATAGTATTTTACTCTACCGTTTGCTCAGACAGGTTGATTCGAACAAGGCAGTTTCCTGAGGCCTTTGCCAGGGCAGCAACTAGACTGGTCTTGCCTACACCTGGTGACCCTTCCAACAAAATAGGTTTGTTAAGCTGTAGGGCTCTCAACAGTCTTTGAGCATTCACTGCTGTAGTCCCAGCATTTAGAGCATAATCCGTAATGCTGTTCCTCTGAAGAACAGGGCCTAAAACAAAGGAAAACTATTAAACCAGTTTACACTGGAGCTGTTGACAGTGTTCTTCTGAAAGAGATCATTCTGTCTGTTAACTTCTGAACTCATTACAGCGAGCAGCGGAGATCAAGCTTGTATCCCATTCTCAGAGATCACATACGTATGCATTCTATTTGACCCACAGCTGTGACTCGGTTCCTATACCCTCATTTATGTAGTATTTTCCAAAAAGCAAATGAGTATGGCATGTTTTGCCATGAAACTTCAACAATTTCTGGATCATGAGCCAAAGTGAAGATCTGTCACTGCCTATCCTCCTCCATGGACCTAAAAATCAAAAACAGCTTTGGAAAATTTGGCATTGAAGGATACAATTCAGACATGTTATAGAACAACATGCTAATCTGCTCCATATACTGCCCGTTCTATGAAGGAAGAGCACTTTAATTAAAATGTGCTAAGCACATGTCTTCCTTATTGTTATTAGGACATATGATTAGGAGAGAGTACTGAGCTTCTTAACTGTCAAATTCCAACCAGTATAACTCATTGGAACTTCACTCCCTAAATTCTGCAAAACAGCATTGCTTAGATCAGACATGACATTAATCATCATTTTATCTTACAGATCTTGACATTTGCTTAGTATGAAAGAGATCCTTCCTCCTGTGATCCCTAGTAATCCAGATGGAAACTAAAGAATGTACAAATGCCATTATCTTGTACAATTTCATACATGACTAACACAACCCATAATATCAAAACGCTCAAAGATGAATGACAAATACAGAATTAGGAATACACTCTACATAGCTCAGTATTACTAGAAATCAGCTAGATGAACTAGAAACTTCACAGTTGAACCACTGCCACTTTTTGGTCCCCTCACTTTATGGAAATTGTAGGAGCGGAAAGCAGTATTTGGATAGAATCATTTGTACTAACTTGACTTAAGAGTAGCTGAAATGCAGAGACTAAGTAACTTTGCAAAAATCACAGCAAGTCTTTGAGAGAATATAGCAAAGCAGGACATTCAACTCCATTCTTTCTAAGGATTGTACTCAGGACCCCTGCCTCCCAGGCTTTACACAAGGGCCAGAATGAACTGTAGCTTTAGGTTGAACTTAGTGGATGTTCTCCATATCATGCAAAGTGACAGAAAACTATAGAAACAAATGTTTCTTCTTAATTGCCACAATTGGAGCTAGGAAAGTCATTTAGAAAAACTCTGTAACGAACTACTAATTGTTCTGCAACTGTTTAGATATTCTACTTAAAATCACAGAATTGTTCCAGTTGAAAGGGATCCTTAAAGGTCATCTAGTCCAACTCCCCTGAAATGAACAAGGGACACCTACAGCAAGATCAGATTGCTCAGAGTCTGGTCCAGCCTGACTTTGGATGTCTCCAAAGGCATCCACCACCTCTCTGGGCAACCTGTTCCAGTGCCTCACTAAACCTCATGAGTAAAAGAACTATTGGGAGCAAAAAACACAGAACAAATGTCCACCCACTCCCATGGTCTCTTGCCTCTTGGAATAAAAAATGGTTGGATTCCCATAAAGTTGTCCATCCACAAGAACTCCTTCTTCGTTCTGTCATAAATCTTCAGCTCATTCTTCTGATGATCAGTCAGCTCAAGGAACTGACTCATTTTTTCACATAAGAATGTCAGGCATTTTTCACGAGCTAATAAAGCTGTATCAGCTGAGCAGGATGTTGTACCTGTAATTAGGAAAGAGTGCTTTACATCCATGTCTAGGCACATTCATCTAATGACAGCGTTCCTTCACAGACGCCAGTTTTGTGCAGTATTCTGTTCAGATATTAATGCTTTTACATGCCAGTGTTTCCAGTACTATTTAACGCAGATAAACTGTTCTGTGACCAACAGAACCAAGGACATATTTCCAAAAGCCTTTCTGCTACCATCACCGTCATCCTGACCAACTGCCATAGTTTCCCAAGCCTTCTTTATGTGCACTTCTTGCAGCTTTTCAATTTCTCCCCACCCTTCCCAATCTCCTTTGGCCAATGGCCAAACATACTGATATCCATTCTGAACTACGCACATGATACTGGCTAGTATAAACATGCTAGCCTCTGGTTTAGGAGGAAGACAGTAATATGAAATCATATAATTAAATATCATATCACAATACATCAGCTTAGAAGACTTGATAAAAAACACAGGCTTTATTTCTATGCTTGCCTTTGTAACGTCATTATTACTGCCTGCAACTTACTTAGGCTTGCTGTATTATTCAAACTTGTCAAGAAAACACAAAGTATGTAACAGGATATTGTCAAATGGAAATGAAAACTTCTCCCATTAGAGTACCATGCTGCCTCAAAACATTTTGTCTGCATTCTACTCAAACACATCAATACAAATACCTTCCTATTTTTCCACTACAAAGTGAGCACTGAAGACAAACCTGATCCTATTCCATCAATGTATACCAAACATGCAGCATGGATAAAAGACATCACTGGAGAAATATAAAGAGGACTGTCTTCCGTGGCAGAATTGGACTCCTCTGCCATGACATTCATAAAATTGACCCAAGATAAGATGTCTCGCACACTAAGAATGCACTGGCGACCAAACTCTTGATTAGTCAGCCATTCAACAAAGTCCATCATGAGCTCCGCTATGTCTGCTCCTGAAAAAAAGTCAAAAATTAATTAACAGAATAATTTTACCAGTCAAATATACTATAGTGTTATATAATAAGCATAATTTTAACGTACATACGGCCATAATGCATGAACATAGATGGGTATTCTACACCCTAATAAGCATGACAACTGAAGAATCAATCCAGGCCTGCGCTGTGTTACAGATCCTTTTAAGTTCAAGTACCAAGACAAAACCAAATGATTAATATGAACAGTGAAGCACTGGCAGAAAACAGAATGCCAGTTATTTCAATACCGTACACTGGAACTAAGATTGGGTCTGGGGATAATTCAGTTATCTGCCTTGATCTTGCTTCTGGCTAATCAAAGAACAAGCGCTACAAAGGAAGGACAGAGTTTAAAATATTTCATAACTGTCACCAAAGACTAACATACTTTCAAGAAAAAGGCACACACTGGTTTAAATTCTGAGGAAAGTTTAACAGAGGTAACTCATTTTCTTAATAATGTTTGTAATTGTGCACACAGAAAAATACCTACCTTGATGGTTTACTCCACCCAGAGACAATCCTGGGTGAAGATTGTGTTTTACAATCTGTATCAAGTCATCACGGCCATTGCTTTGTGGACACCATATCTCTGTAAATCTGTTGCGCAATGCGGGAGAAAGCTGCAAACAAGCAGAACTACTTCGGAATTCATTTTATATTATATGTTACATTAGGCTGCACGATAGCCTTGCAGCCACAGTACTTGAGAACAACACAGCAAGCAGTCTAGACCTTCAATTCTAATTTTGACAGTGCTACTTATGAACAGTTTTGAGAGAATGTGAATTTTAACATTTCTAGAAGTGGCATCAATGCAGGAAACAGCTGGCAAAAGAGAAAATTCAAAAGAATATAGAAAGAAACAAAGCTGGTTGGAGCACCAAAGCTCCGTTTCATTCCAGGACATCGTGTATCAAGCAACAGCTAAGTAACCTGCTTACAGAAACAAACAACCACATGGAAATTGCCTCAATTACAACTCCTTTCCACAATTCTTCTCTTACTCTGGCTGAAATCAGCAAAACAAAATTCATTAGTGCAAATACAATGCAGAAATTAATCCTCTTTAAACATTCAGTTTACAACATTTTTTTTTTTTTGTACTGTAGAAACCACCTTAATGGAATGCTTAGCTCCTGAGTAATAGAGATCCTTTCTTAGTCTCGGTATCACTTAAAAACATTTTTTTTAACCTGGCTTTTAAACAACTTAAAGCAGAATTTCAGAAACAGATTTTTTTCCACTTAATGAGAAACATCTTTGGAGATGTAACATATTCACTAAGAATGAAAAGATAACTTCTAGCTGTCACTTTCTGAAAAGTATTAAGGAGAGTAATCTGTGATGCAGTTTCACACTACTGCAGCTGCATGTTAGGCCTGGATTTTCTTCCTACATGAGCCGCATTTCACGTACTTGAAATATTCTGATAACCAAGCCTTCCTACAGCATTTAGAGCTCCTAAGTTTTCTCCGGCATTCTGCTCAGTATATTGACACAGTATTGTCAAAATGACAGTACACAAGTGATGGAGAACAGATGTATCATAATCCTCCTTTACAGCAATGTGGCAGGCTCCAATTAGAAAGCACTGAATGCCAGAACTAGTTGATGCATTTTTGCATTGCACTTCTAATCATTAGACAGTTAATATGAACAGAAAAAGTATATTATACTTCCATTTGGCTTTGATACTTACCTCTTTCTTCCCAAAGTCACCCCCTGGGTTCATAGTTGCAAGGATACGAAATTTCTTTCCTGCAACCAACAGTTCGACCTCATTGTCCTCATCATCTTGACCACCTTTTTCAGCAAGAACCAATGTTTTTTCAGCTTCAAGCACGCTATAGGTTTAGGAAAAAAGATCAATTAATTTAAAATTAGTTTCATACTTTATTTGAAGTTGCTGAAGAATGAAAATAATGAGAGTTGGCCTGATTAAACTTACATTGCCCTAGAACTTGTACTTTCCCTCTCCCCCCCCTTTTTAAGTTGTTCATTCTAATTGTGAATGATTTTGGACAGGAGGAAACTCCATCCAAATTTGTTGATAAGGTTCTGCTGAAGTGATCTCTCAAAGAAACTTACTTACTGAAGTAGACAACGCACAATTGTTTTATAAAAACAATGGCAAAACATATATCCACAGGATCTTGATAAAGAAATCTACACAGTGATCCAGTCTTCAAGCTGACAAGACTATACACCTGAGAAGCATTCTGTTAAGTTTTGGGGTATATTAGTTTTACTTCAGTATACAATGAGAACTGTAAGAAGTCTGAGCTGCTAACTATTCAGAAAGACCCTAGGTATCACTGCCAAAACAAGTAAGCATACTGAGTTTACATGGTACAGTTTTAGTTCTAGGGAGGCTGCATGGTGGCCTCCGTGAAGAGCCCAGCACTATCCCATGTCAGATCAGAGCTCCAGCTGCTCCAAAAGGGATCTGCAGCTGCCAGAGCTGAGCCATGAGTGATGCTGGGTGTGCTTTGGGAGGACAGAATTAAGAAATGAAAAACTGCTGTGCAACAGCATCTGGGAGAGGAGAGTGAGAAATGGGAGAGAACGGCCCTGCCAGGTCAGTGCAGAAAGAAGGCAGGATGAGCCCCAGGCACACAGCAGCAGCTCCCTGCAGCCCAGGAAAGGCCCATGGAGGAGTGGGCCATCCCCCTGCAGCCCACAGGCACTGCGCAGAGCAGATCTCCCCATGCAGCCATGGCAGAGCCCACAGTGCAGCAGTGGATGAGGCCTGGAGGAGCCGTGGCACACAGAGAGCCCCTGCAGGAGCAGCGCTGTCAGAACTGCAGGGGGAACTGCAGCCTGTCAGAAGCGGCCCATGGTGGGGCGGGAGCTGCAGCCTGTGGGAAGCCCACGTGGGATCAGCTGGGGAAGGATGACATCCTGTGGGAGGGACTCCACACGGGGCAGGGGCAGAGTGACCATGGAGGAGTGGCAGAGACAAAGTATTATGGGCTGACTGCAACCCCCATTTCTCTGCAATGCTCAGAAGGAGGTGGATAGGGAAAGGTGTTTTTCGTTTGCTTTTAGTTCTCACTGCTTTGATCCGACAGTAACAGGCAATAAATTAAATTAAATATCCCTATGCTTTGTCTGTTCTGACAGTGACAGTAATTGTTGAGACATCTCCATGTCCTTATTTAAACCCATAAGCTTTTTTCGTATTTTCTCCCCGTTCTGTTAAGAAGCTGGAGTAAGAGAGCAGCTGTGCGATGCCTGGCTACCTACTGCTGTCAAACAGCAACAAGTAGTTAACAGAACTTTATGAAAGAAGGAAAATAACTTTATTTAAGTAGGATAGCTGCAACAATATAATGAATTAAAAAAAGCTTGTAACAGAATTTGGATATGGTGGATAAAACAGCTGCTATCATCTCAACATAATGCACAGAGGAAAAGACTAAAAATGAAGGATAGCGCTGCAAGCAGATAGAGCAGATACTGAAATATGCATTTTAAGAATTTTCATTAAAAACTTGTGAAAAATAACTAGACTTTTTCTAGTATTCAACAAGATGCATCATTTTGAAAAACTGACAGATTAAGAAATTAGTATTGCAGATGGTAAACTACAGATTTTGCCTGTAGTTTTATTTTCCAACTTGCTGCGTGCTGTAAACTGTCTTTAAATACTGTTCAAAATGTTTCAGCTGAACTAGGTTTTATGTTTTCAATTTCTTTATCAAGGGAGATGAGCTACAAAATAAAGCAAAACCTCTCATCATCTTACTTTTATCCATGAAACAAATACAGCAGTTAGAGTGCAGATCAGTCCGCAACAGCACCATATAGCTGAATAGAAAGTAATGGATTTCACTAATCAAAGTATTCAACAGAACTGGTACCATCCAGTACCAACGTGTCAAGCAGATCTGCATATATCTGCCATTCAGTCCAGGTTGCTCTTATTTTTCCATGTAGATTATGACATCAAAACTTCAGCAAGACAAGGCAGTTTCACCTTGCCTTACCTTTACTTTCTTCTACCCTAGCAGTAATCAGAATTTCAAACAGCAAAAATTCTGTGAGAGCTATTATGGTTATAACTGGCACCTCTGTCAGACTGATGACAATAAGACAAATGAAGCAAACTGGTAAAGAAGATAAAACATGAACAACTCTAGAGTTACTTGTGCCATTCTTCCTTTCAGCAAGAACTATAGGATTAAGAGAGCAGTTCACCCAGGCCAAGAAACAGAGGTTCCTAGAAAGCCAGATTAACCCTGCTCATGTTTGTATGATGCCTATCTGAAGAGACTTAATATTGAGCACATTTAAGACATACCTGTTAAGTCTCTCTAGAACAGAATCATCAGCTAGAGAAATCTCATCAAGGAGAAAAAAACCCTCCTCTTTCATTGCTAAAACAAGAGGTCCATCACACCACTCAAAGAGTCGAGAACCATCATATTCCTCCTAAGAAATGGTAAAGGAAATGAAAAGTCATTAATAATTGTTCCTTTTTGCTTCCGTTATTGTAATTGCCAGCTACTACTGACGTAACACAAACCTGGTCATTCGATCTCTGTCTGATTGGTCGCAGTCCTCCCAGGAAGTCTGAAGTCTCCATATGCAAGTGGCAGTTCACTGAATATAACTTTTGATTTGTTAATGCTGCAAAGATCTGACAAATGGTGGTTTTACCACACCTGCAAAGAGTCATTTAGTTAAAAAAGCAAGAATAAAAAACAGCTCACTTTGGACAGGATTCACACTTTCATTGAGTATCTATGACACAAAGGCTTAGCATGCAAATTTCCTACTGCTCCTTTCCTTGAACTAAAATGTATGCAAGGTGAAGCCATTTTTGGCACAACTGTTGCTGACCTGCATAAGATGCCTTTAATTAACATTTAAATTATTATCTGCACTGATAGATTTCTACAGGCTGAAAACCAAATTTATTTCAGCTGGCCCCTGCATCACCAAGCTAGCCTAACATTTCATGGAACAGGAGACGCTATGTGTATGGACCATGCCTAAGTCTGAGAAAATAAACTGCTGAGGTCCTGAAGTTTCCATTTCATGAAAAATGTTACTTCTCTCTTTCCTGCGTATTTCTTCCTTTCTCTTCCACAAAAACCTACTCTCCAAATTTATAACAAATTCAGGAGCAGACAGCATCCATTTTCATGACCTCCTTTTTAGTAGACAGAAGTGGGGAAAAAAAGATAGTATCTCCCCTACAGTCTGTCAAGCCCTTAAAATACAAACGTGCTCTCAAACAGCAAATTGACACAATTTCCAAAAGTGGCTTCCCCAGTGAGACCTTATTAAGATTCTCAGGGCAATCTGTGAAAAGTGGAAACAGAATTTCAGTTTTACTATTTTCTATGCGATTTCTTTATACTCAATACAATCTTGTTAAAGACTTGGGCTGAAAGAGATATGATTATCTCCCTTCAAAATGGAAAAGTGAAAAAACAACAGTTGCAAGTCTGCCATGACAGAGACTTCAATGCCCCAGATCAAGGAAGCACTGAAGCCCAGTCAGTTTTTTTTGCATTTAACTCTGTGGCTGTTGGAACACTACAAATAAACTGTATCATACCCAGTCTCTCCCACCAGCAGTACAGGTTCACCAAACTCCAAGGCTCGTCCCACCAAAACAGCAAGTCTCCTCATGCCTTGAGTCCAGACAATATGTTTAAAATATCTGCCCATCACTGACATCTCTGTGGAGGATTTAGCTGCACAACAAAAAGCAATTGGTCAGCCTCAGTCACATCTAGAGAACAAGTGTGTTTTTTCTAAGAAACTCACCCAGGAGCTTTTTGACACTTTCCTCTGAGAAGAGACACTCAGGATATATACTTTTTTTGAAATGCTTTTCAATGACTCTCTGTATAACATCCACCTCCTCCTCTTTCCTCACTCTTCCTGCCAGAAGCATAAAACCTATAAAACAGAGGAAGAGAAAAATCAATTACTATCTAGTTAACTAGCAATGAAAGCTTATACTGTATTATTGGGGTTAGAAAGCAATTCCCCAGAGACACTTCAAAACAACTGAAGAAAAGTAGCATGGCTCACCATCATTTGCTAAGTGCTGAAGCCAGTCATAATCTTTCTCCAGCTGTTCTGCCAATCTATACCTTTCAGCCCAACGAAACAGATCCCGCAAAGTGATGAACCCATGTTTTCCAGCAAAAACTGTTGAACCTCTGCGGTAAGACTGCCATAAGAACAAGATTTGAGTCATTTTCTCATGAGTCTGCCTGAATTCTTTACGCAATGTTAATATGACATTCATTCAAATGAACTGTATGAAAAAAAATCAAGTATTGTTGCAAGTCCCAAAGTACCTATATGTAAGTCACTTTGATAGGTTCCCAGGAACAAAATAATATAGTAAGTAAAAATAGTAAGAAGAAAACGGGTACCGGGAATAAAGCAAAATCCAAACAAAACATGAGGTTCTACACCAACAGGAATGTTAATAATTTTTAAGTTTTACTTCAGTGCAGCAAAATAAACTAAGAATATGCAGTCTAAGAAAGCTATATGAAGAGCGGACTTCGCTTTGTGCTGCTTCAATTACTTTAAAATACAAGATAGTTTTAGTAAATAGCTAAGTGTTAAATGCCTGTTAAACACATAGGAGTACCAGAACACAGTCAAAATTATTGCTTGAAAATAGTACCAAATTTAGCATGGCCCAAATGCTGCTAAAAATCTATTATTATACTTTCCATCCAGGCCAAGAAATGGATTTACACATTAAAACCCAAGGCCTTCAGTTATTAATTTTGCTGTTGTTGCAGCTGTTGGCCTTCTTCCAAATCTGACATCAACTTTCCTATTCTCTATCCTAACCACTGAATTAAGTACTTCATAGTGGATTTTCTTCATTTAATTGTTTCATATCTATCAGTTCACAACACATCTCCCCCCCCCAAATGAATTTCAATTACTTAACACTGAAATATGTTTGCATGTCTTCTACAAAAAGAAGAAAGACTGTCATACTTGCAGGTCTAACATGACTTTGACAAGCTTGCTGCAATAAGAAGGTGGCAAACTGCATCGCTTGTGCAGGATGGTTTCCAGTTCAGCGCTTGGCAGTTCATCAAAATGCAGTTCTACAAAACGATTTCTGAAGGCTCTGGACAAAACCTAAAATACGAGAATGCGCTATTGCTTGAACTTTTCCTCCAATACTCTTTATGTTATACATCTTTTCCTACACATCCTAAGGAAATATGGCTAGTCTCATAGTAAACAAATTAGCATATACACACAGATGTAAAAGAAAGCATAACAGATGGCCTAGATGAGGACAAGAGCTTTGAAACATACATAAATAAGTCAAGCCTCTCCTCCAGTGCTCCTGAACAAGAAATACTGCAACAATTATAACATACATCAACTCCAGTTCAGTAAAGCACTTAAATCTCAACTATTCAAAATTAATTAGAGCTTCGATATCTGCATCTAATCTAAATAGAATCCAGTTCTACTTAAAGTCATTCCAGATAACTCAACCTTCTACCTCCTTAGAGTTTCATATTAATTCTGTACTACGCAGTCAGTTTTCACATCATACTTCTATGTACAATAGGGATTCATTCCCTAGAGTCATAGTTACTCATAATAAGAGATTATACAGACCTTCCTGCCACCATAAAGTCCTGGGGGATTCTGTGTAGCAAAGAGCATGAAGCGAGGGTCAGCTTTGACAACTTCCTGAGTCTCAGTAATGAACAGCTCCCTGTTATCATCCAGCAATCGATTGAGAGCCTCCAGAACATCAGTGGGAGCCAAGTTCAGTTCATCTAGAACAATCCAGTAACCCTTTCTCATTGCATCTATGAGAATGCCTTGGAGAGAACAGAAAGAGTTCTAGTTAAAAATCTAAAAAACTAAATCTAACAGAGTATACATATTTAGATACTTTTAGTAACCAGTTTTCACTCAGTGTAAAAGTTACTTCAGAGATGGAAGCAACTGCTTAAACTGTTGAATTCTTTATGTACAAGAGGACAAGTAGTAGAACAGTGATGAGACATAAACTCTTAAGAATTCACTTAATTTGCGTAAGTGACTCTCAATAGGTAAATACTAACTTTACAGAAGGTCATCTCTCCATTGCAATAAAGGAGACAAGTTAGGCAGAAATAGAAAGAATCAGGGAAGTCAGACAGGAATGTGAAGTAAATGCAGTATGCCTCCACACCTTCCTTAAATACCAGCTTCCCAGAGGCATCTGATGTATAACAGCCAATATATTCCTGGATGTCGGTATGCTCATGATTGTTGATTCTCACACAATGGTTCCCAGTAGCAGCAGCCAACCAGCGAATTAAACTGGTTTTACCAACAGAGGTTTCTCCTTGAATCAGTACTGGGTGAGTCCTAAGAGGGACAACCAACATAGTGGTTTATAAGCATGAGTCCTATCTTTCTCACATACAAGATAACAGCATTATGTGAAACTTCCACAGATTCTTTATTACCAAAACATTGCTATTTAACTAATTTTGAATTCAAGATCATACACTAAGAGGTTAATATGAGGAACTTAACCCACAAATGCTAACCACTACCTGTGAAGTTACCTAAGTGTGAAATAAGCTGGCTATTCTAACAGCAAATTTCTAGATTATCATTTAAATAAAACTCAGTATAGCAGTAAGATGGTTTCAGAAGAGAAACAGAAATATAAATTCAAGTCACTGTACAATGAAAAGTTAACTATAAAATAGAAGTAAGCTAGACATTTCTCGTGCCAAACAATGTAGACTAGACGGACACAATAAATAAGCAACTTTAACTTAGTTTACTAACAGAAAAAAAAAAATAGACATACCCTGCAGACACAACTCTGACAATATCTTTCAGATTAAGCTTAACTGAAGGGGTTAGCACGTAAGTCTCATCTACCATAGGTTCTTTATCCCCAGCAGAAATCCAGTATCCTTCTATAAGTATAAATCTCCCTCCTTGGGGTTTTGGTATTTGCTGAGGAGATACGACAGAAGTAAAGGATTAGAAAAACGCATTTCAATTTGCTAATGAAGACAACTACTGTTATACAACTCTGGCATATTCTAAAATACGTCATTTTAAATTGCTCCCTGAGCACTCCTGCAATAAGCACCATCCCCTTGTCACAGAATGAAAAGCCTGAACAGATTACTTCAAGGTCATGAAGCAGGAACCTTTACCAGCACCACAAAGATAGAAGTTTCTAAAGACATTCTCCTTGCAATGAATTTTGAAATATACATTCAAACAGCAAACTGGCTTTCAGCTTTTTATATTCATATTTTCTGACATGAAGATTTTTATTCTTAAACAAATATGCTTATCTTACAACTGGCTTCTCTATCCTAGCTGTCCATTCAGCTACACAAACTCATCCTGGGCTCCCTGAATTAGTGAGATTTTTCTTTTCTCACTAGAGAAAAAGCAAAGTTGCTTGCTTAGGATCTAGAAACAAAAAACCTGTGAAAGTTCCTCAAAAGCCTGTAAGTTTTACTACTGGAGTCACTATATTAAGCTGCCTACACTCCACAATACTGTAATTGTCCAGTCTTCCCTATTTTTTTATATTAACAAATCAACCATCTAACACACAGGTATTTCATATAGAAACAAAAACTGCTAAGGAATTGAATTTTTAAAAAAAGTTTAAGGTTTTTTGTACACAAAAAGAACCATGACTGTGAGACTGTGTGTAGGAAACGTAGGAGAAAGAAGGCAGAGAAAGTAATTCAAAATAAATTCTACTCCGGGTACTCACCAGCTTAAAGTAGGTTTTTTACGTACCTGCTTGAGAAGGCTTTTGATGTTCCCAGAGACTACATGCTGGCAAATTAGCTTTTGAACCACTGGATGAGAAACTCTGTCGAGCTGTGTCAGAAAGCTCAAACAGAAGCCCTAAGAAGAAAAGGTCAGTGATTAAGTGAAAAACCATTAGGAGAAAAAAAAGCAAAACATCAGAATTAAAAAAATTATTTGTCTTCAGTATTGTACCCAGAAGAGAGGGTTTTCCTTTACCCAAACAGATTCTGTAGGGAATACACAAACTGACACAAACTTCAACACAGGTAATCACCTCATACAGTGAGCGTTGTATGCTGCTACATGGATTAGATGCTGCAAATCTCAATGCCCTGCACAGTGTACGGAGACTGTAATGAGGTCTGTGGCCAGTTCCATCTACCAGCTTCATTTCTGCTTCCTTTCTCACAGCTAAATAAAAGCTGCAAAAAATAAAGGGTGAAAACAGTTCCAGTTATACAGCGTTGTTTCTGATCAGAACATTGCTCTAAGGAATTAATGTATGAACACTTAAGCTTATCTCCAACTGTCAGTTTTTTTCAGAACCTGTAAGCTGGAAAAGCCAGGCCAAACTCTGCCACCTGTACAGCCAATGAAACAAAGCAACAGGGCATTTCAGAACTTTTTTTTTTTTTTTGAGAGCTTAGTACACAGAGAATAAGTTTAAACTAGAAGTATCCTAAGCACTTAACAGTTCTTCAGGTTAGTACAAGATTACACACTTTATTCTACAGGAAAGAAAGGTTACTTGCTAAAAACACAAGGATTTTACTGGGATAATCTATGGAAACAAACCATTTTCATCTCTAAGATGGGAAAGAAGGCTGCAACAAGAGTGCTTTTTTAACTGATGTTACCAAGAATGTATTTCTGAATAAGAAAAAGCCTCCTCCCCATGAGTACAAAACGAAGAAGGTTCTATCTACCATCTTCTGTTTCCTAAGGCTGTGGCAGATGCTGCATATGGAGCATTAATGTGTTTCCCAAAACATTATAAGCACAGATTAGTTGTGTATTTCCTTTTTGTGCCTTATTTTAGCAAGGATTCCAAGAAATTATGACCAACTTACTTCACAATTCCTTGTACTGTATTTTTGCTCACATTCAAGCCTCTCAGGTAATCCATTATAAGAATTTGCAAATCTCCTTCATTTCTCAATTCTTCTACATAAAGTTCAGTAAACCTGTATGAGTCAAATCAATTCATAACATTTAGACGTCTTACAATAATAGAAAAAAAAATTCATTTTTGACAAATGCAAATATAAAATCATTTCAACTTAACAAGTTATGCTGAAACTGAAATATTCTCTCTCTCCTCTCACTATTAACACCAGAGAGCTTGTAACAGTAAAACCTTACTTTGTCAATAATAACTGCAAATGACTAGTTACACACAGTAAGTGCATACATACACTTTTACACAATGTTTATGAATCTGTTAAGGGGCTGCACGTGCAGCTTTTGGAGGAACTACATCAAATACAAGAGGACCCATACACTCAGGAGAAGGTATTATTGAGGAATGAATTTGCCACATCTCCTATTTTCCTAGACATAGTTTAAATCCCAATATTTCTAATATCATATACCCGTTCCACCATGTAGTCCAGCTTTCTTCTGAGTGAACAAGGTGGAATATATAGCTTTTTGCAAGGATCATCAATGGTTCTGAGTTACCAAGAGTAAGAAGGCATGAAGCACCTGCCTTTATAATCCCCACGGGGAACATAAGCTGTAACAGCGCTCCTAGGCATTGACAATTTAATTGTAAAGAATTATTATTCCCCTGTCCCCAGTGACAGGGCTCCACATTACTGCTAGACTCCTTGTTCATCCTTGGCAACTTTACAGAAGTATTTTCCTGACACTATTTCATACAAAAACCCTCACTATGATGTGGAAGTCATCTGCCACAGGAAGCTAGAGTTCACGCTTTTATTCTCAGGCTTCAAATAAGGCATTCTTTGTTGAATCAACTCACAAAGCTACTTAAAGTCATTATCTTTATCAAAGTTTGAGAAATTTGTTAGAGAATTCCTTTTTTTCCCCTACCTGTTTCGTATTCCTGGAGGAAGATTTCGCTTTCCAACATCCGTAGCTGGATTCATGCATGCAAACAAGCGAAAATCAGGGTGGCGAACAAGAGGCTCTAAAGGAGAACAGAAACATGAAACAAGTGGTTAGTTCTAAATTCAGGATATTTATTACATTAAATGAGGTAGATTTCTTCTAAGCCAGTTTTCTATTACCGCACTACTACATTTTCTTAAAATGCCGGGGTTATAAGCCTTCAGAGAATAACCCCATATAATTTAGTAGAAGTATCCCCACATCTTTACTCAACAGTCATAGGCAAGTGAAACCTCTATTTTGATTTGTGCATAACAGAGTATCTTAACAGCACCAAATATTTCATAAATTATATAATCCCTCAACATGAAACTCCTTTCGTCTCTTTCGTAACAGCGGGAAGCATTTCCCTCATCCAGGAAGAAAACACAGCCTGGGGAGCTCATGCAACATTTGTCTCCAGCTGTAACTCTAGAAAATAATATTCAGCAGTTTTACTGTTCACCATCAGATCTGTATTGGGTCCGGCTGTGACCCTAACAGGTCAAAGTCACATTCTACTACAAAAATATCATGCTAAACAATACGAACTGGAGCAGAGGAAGAAGGGGGTGGGGATTTTTGTCTTCCAAGGTGGCTGTTTCTTCGAGACTGGCTGGAGCGTGGTCTGCACAAGAGAGGTTAGTGACTTTGCATCATTTACTAGCTCAGCTTTCTGAAAAAACGACACCCCTTGAATACTCTTCAGAAAGAGTAATATTTTACATAAGTACTAGAGTCCTATTCTTTGTAGAGTCCAAACAGGCAAAAGCAACAACAATATGTGATCCGAAGTCTCCCGAGATGCAGTGAATTAAACTCCCACTTCTCGAAAACAAATGTGAAGTACAGAAAGAACACATTCTCCTCTGCACAGATTCACCATGATGGTAAACGATCATTATGTATTCAGGATTGGGAATTCAACAGATTGGACAGAAAAAAAACCAGCACAGAGCACAGAAACAGTACCTGTGTCTCCTCTGTCTAGTAAGACCAGCGACCCAGATGATCCTTCCAATAAACCACTCAGACACTCTAAAGTCTCTGCTGCAGCCAAGTTAATCTCATCCAATAAAATCCACTCTCCTTTTTTTACTGCTTGTGCCAGAGTACCCTGAAAATAAGATCAATCTGTTACTCATATCACCAGCAGTGATATATCATCTGCATATTGGAAGTACTTGTTCTTCAGTCTATGGGTTCATTAGACAAAGGGCAGTCCCAGATCTCTTTACAGCCATTGCAGTTTTACTACTCTCCCTCAACAATAGCAATTATTTTGTAAGTCATAAAAGCCAGACAATTACTACCATTTAGATTGGCTCATTTATAACAGAACTAGGCTTTCTTGTTTACACAGTGTTGCCTGTCAGCAATACTCATCACTGTGGTCCAAAAGCTCCAATGACAACACTCATAAGACAGTTCATCTAAAGAAATCCAAACAATAACAAAAACAGCATTACATTTCTCAGTGAGCTAGACTTTATTAATTAAAACTATGCTCACTCAAACATCTATTTATGTAGTCCTTTTCAGAAAGAGGACTGGTCATTTTATATGCCTTATATAAAATTTGAGAATATATTCATACATGAATATTGGATGATAAAGAACTGCTATACATAAAGCATAATTTCCCCTATCACATATAATATCGTTAGACTATAATACCATAGGATTAAAACCTTTCACAAATCGCTTCTAGGTACATACAGAGTACCCATTGTTACTATTAAAAACTTCAATGGAACACCTACACATGAGGATATCCTACTGGAGATTGGTAAAGATGTATTTTGTAATCTCATACATTTGAAAAGCTGACATGCCATACTGTCAATATCCTTCTATCATGCCAGCCCTAATCCTTATTACACAGCATTAAATTAATGTGTTACCACCAAACACCCTTTTCTTCTCCCTCTATCTAAACACCAACCCCCCCAAAGCAGAACACTCTGTTCCACATACTTGTTGTGAAACAAGTTTTACTTCACATTAAGATTCCTGCCAAGAAATTATTTATGTAACACTGATCACAATGTTTTATAAATGGTCCTCCTCATTTTTTTCCCCAGCATCATAATGTGAAACTCTAAATACCTCTACAAAAGCAAAGAGAAGTGCATTTTCTGTCATCTTCATCTGCTGATGAGCATGATTCAGTTTAAGACCAAATGCCTCCCACTTTTCCTTCAGTGGTGAGCCTATAAGGAAAACAAAATTTGAGTTTGTACCAACAGAATAGGACAAAAGTGTTTAAAAGCAGTCTTTTATAGAATCACCGAATCATTTAGGTTAGAATGTCCAACCACAAGCCTGATGCACTGAGTCCCATCACTAAATTCTTAATGCCACATCCACATCTATCATGCCTATCAAGCTGCTTCAAACACAGAAAACTAAGCTTAGCTAAGAAACAAAAAACATTCAAGTTCTATAACCAACATCCCATTAATTAAAAAAAAAATCAATTTAGCTGAAAACTATTGACATATGGATACAGATGATCTGCTATTCATTCTAGCTTAAAAACAAATGCTTAGGCTGGCAATTCACTTGGTTCCAAAGTGACTGTTAGCACTCCCCAGTTTCCAGAGAAAAGACACCTCAGAAAAATAGAAGCAAATTTACAAGCCTTATGACAGAACAGATCAACAATGAACACTTCAGTAATAGTAAAAATACTGTTGCTTAAGAATTATGAAGTTATTTACTATTGCACTTATTTCAGTTCCTTCCTTAAAGTCATAGCTTGTTGCATACGCAGTATCATCATGACTTACTTTCCCTGCTTTGCAAGTTACAGTAAATTTCAGCTTTTCTCTATTTACTTCAGGATTGTCAATACTTGCATTAAGTAGACCTTATATTCTCTCTTTTTTTTTTTTTTAATATTTGTGTACATTTAATTTTATATCTGTATCCTCAGAATAGTCAGGTAAGGGGGGGGAAGAGTTCATAAGTAATTTCACTTGGCCCATTCTGAAAGAACGCTACCACTTCACTCATTAGATCTAGGACCAGAAACCACTTCAGGCAAGACAAACCAGCAGTATTGCCTCTGTCCCAAATTGCTTGCAAAGTATAAAAGAAGAAAAAAATGTTACTCATAGACAACAACAATAAATCAAAGTAAAACACTTATCAAGTCAGCATAATTGGCAGTGAAATCAACTCATTAGCAAGCTCCTGAAAGCTTTTAAAGTCATTGCTACCCTACTACTTTGTGCTTTTTCTGCTTTTAAAATAGGTGATATTTGTTGAGACTTAGTAAGAATGCAGGTCTGAGAAAAAGTACTAAAGCATCCATATGCTGGAATGACACATAAACAACTAGGACTGTTCACCAACACAGCAAAGAAGTAGCACATTGAGTAGACAGCAAATGTCAAGAGCACAGTGGTTCAGACAAGACAGTCTTCACTGTTAGACATAGCAGACAGCAGTGATCAGTTAGAAAAAAAGATTATTCTAACAGTATTTTGAGTATTTTGCTGTAGACAGAGATTGTGCTTTTCAAAACCAGAAGAAAGGACATAATAAAGACACAATCATTGAACAAAAACTTCACCACTACTTGTCTACTGTCTGCAGTGGTTCACCACTGCATTTGATCAGTCTGAATTCTCACCAGATGCACTTTCTTTTGCTTCCTTATTAATAGCAGATTTATGAATATGTTGCATTAGTTTTAGCAGATCGTGCCAACGTTTCTGCCTGTAGCAGGTCTGAATGTGGCCCAGGAATGTCTGATTTTTCTTTCTAGAAAACGTTTGATAGAAGAGTTCTTCAAAAGACTCTCGCAGAGGTAGCCAGATCAGCTTGTTATCCACAGGCTTATAACTGGAAAGAAGGAAAAGAGTAATTATTTTTTAGTTCCTGTTCCTTTGTGACAATGATAAACGACTGTGTACTAACAAAGGAATTTACTGAAACAAGATTTCACATTGGAGAACCCAGGTTTCCAAAGTTTATTTTCCACTAAAATAATGACTGAAGAAAAATAGCACGTATTTAAACCACCTAATAAAATTAATTTTATAATGACAAAAGAGCACTAGTAAGTAAAATAGTTCTGCCACTACTAATATGCCTAGTGCACATTTCATCAGATTCGTACTGAGCAGCTTAGCTGTTTTTAAAGCAACCTTGGGTTCTGCTTTTAAATTACTTCATCACACACGCATACATTTCAGTTAAAGTGCCTGCGTTCTACAGCAAGGAAAGCAAGGTTTCTGCATGCAAACGTGTTATAAATATCTTAGGAAACTATGAAACAGGTCTGCATCTGAAATAATTATTTGACAATACAACAACGCTTGCACTAGAAGGCTGTTCTTACACTGCCAATTTGTTGTGCAATACAAACATAACAGTAACCACCAACTCACCCCCCTAGCAGATCTGCAGTGTCACTTTGTTGGTTCATGTTAATGACTCTCAGATGGTGTCCTTAGAAAAGAAACAGAAAGCACATCAACTTGTTTCTGTGTTTTGTTGCTTAAATAACCTTTGCACAAGTAGGTCTCCACATTGCATTTACCTGTAACATGAGCGAGGTACTGAACAGTTGAGGTTTTACCAGTTCCTGTTTCACCAACCAAGAGCACAGGCTCTCCTTTGACAACACAAACTGCAAGCTGCTCAATCAATACTGCAGATGGTCGGGTGGCAGCAAAGGTTTGCTTCGTTCTGACAAAATAAAGGAAGTTATTCAAAGCCAAGACTTATGCAGCTCATTTCAATTTTACTTTTCTTATTTTTTTTTTTAGAGGAATGTTTGAATTCAGGATTATTATTATTGACTTAAAAAAGAGGTTTGGAAAAATTAATTCCAAGATATCCTGATACATATTATATAAGATAATTACTTTCCTTAACATACAACCTAAGAATTCAGGGTTCCCAAAGAGGGTCCAGGCCAGCGGAGTTAGTGTCATGTACTACAAAGATTTCCATTCACAAAGATAGAGTCATCAAAATCTTGTTACAACAACTGCAGATCCAAAACTGCTTTGAAGAAACTCTTGTATAAAAGAATCTGAAAATCCCCACGCTTTGGCTGCCAGAATTACAATGCAGACAGTCTTAAAGACGCACAAAATGAAACTCAGATTACATGAGAAATCTTGTCACTTTTCTTCCATTTGTGTGAGATTACTTGATTTGCATTTTTTAATTATGTGACTTCCAATATATTCCATTCCAACATAAGATGTTTCAATTCAAATGAAAACTCCAAGACATTCTACCTTTTTACAGTAAGAGCCAGGGTTTGTTTCTTCATGAGACACACTCTTCCCACAGAAACTTCTTGTTCCCTGATTAAAATTTCTGGTTTAAAGAGTTCACAAAAGAACTCCACCTGTGAAGAAAGCATCAAGATGTCCAATATCAATGTTGCCTGCAACATAACACTGAGAACACCCTTGCAATGCTACCAGCATTAAGGTGTAAACAACTTTTTTCTGCATCTTATTTAATCTTATTTAATATTTTAGGGAATTTTTACATATTCACACCTAAAATCCTGAAGATGTTATTTACTTTATAAACAATATCTCTCCATTTAATAACTTGGTAATGAGTTCTATGCCATTACGCTATTCTGTTTACTATGGTAGCTCAACTACACAAACTTAAACCAGAGAACAGTTAGCTTAACAAATAAAAAACAAACAACCTCCCTCAAAATAAAAAATAAAAAAAAAAACCCAAAACCATGAGGAATGCCTCCCTGTAAACAAGAATGATTACGGAGGATAACACATTCCTGTAACCAAACAACAGAAAAAAAAAAGGACAAACAGAGGAGTTTCAGGGATCCATCTGTCCCCTCAACTGGAAAGCTTTTCCATGTTTAATTAACAAAAGAGAATTTTCTTCACAGTCAAACCTGTATGGTCAGAAATAGCTGACAAAGTAGTTATAGGTATATACGTACATAATGCTTATTATTGTTGTCATGATTTGTATGTGTATATATTTGTGTCGTACAATTTAAGCATGATGTCATGATATGGAAAAAGGGGTGGATACTGTCCTGGTTTTATCAGTATCTCATATCATGACATCATGCAACAGGCTGTTTGGGTGCAGGGGCACAGTGCACAGCAAAGCTGTTTCCTGGTTTCTCTAGCAGCTTCACATGACTTCTGACTCTCCAAGAGGAAGAGACACTGAGTTGTACAGCATTTCCCAGGAGCTTCCACATGATTTTCAATTCTGGGTGACTGGGGAAAAGCTCATCTGTTTTGGGAGGTGAGCCATGAATGGCCTGCCAATGAAGACTCAGACTGGCTCTCTCCCCTCTGGTTTTATTTCTGGTTTGTTTTGATTTATTACTCTTAATTATTCTGTATTATGTCACACTCACATTCCTTTTAATAAAACAGTTTATCCTATCTCAACTGGATTTCTTCCCTCCTCCTCCCTCCTCCACCTGCTCTTTCCTCCCATGGGAAAGGAGGAGCACTGCATTATTAACTCTTCTAAAATCACACGCTATTACTTTATAGAGGAGTACTTCTAGCTTTGGAATTGTTAATTACAGATTAAGCAGTAAGGAAGAACATGTTTATCTCTAGATTCTCCATGTAAGTGACTAAAGTCCACTGTAATGACTGGGCCATGAGGAGGAACCACACACAAAAGCAAAACAAAAATCTTTACACACTTTTTACTACTCAGTGCATCAAGCAGTATTATATGCTTACATAACTGCACTGTTGCAGCTGCATCATGCTCCTTTTGCATGAAGTGATTTGCAGTGTGCTCTGTAACAGGTTCATTGAAACTTTCAGAGAAAAAACAGCTGACGATAAAACAACTAATAAGAAATAAGAACAACTGTCCCCTGTGTGCAGGGTAGAGAGATGGGTATAACTTTTAAGGAAAACAGTAGAACAGTACATTTAAATTAATCACTAAAAAAAACCCCACTACTTATAGTCTATTATTGATAGATGTCAAATTAATTTTAGCTCAGTATACCTTCTTCTTGGAAATATTTAGTTTACTGCCAATAACTTTTGCCATTTTCAGTCTGCTTCCTTGGTTGGACAGCATAGCCGTGAAACAGTCCAATGCCTGTGAAGAGGAAGACAAACCAACTTTTTCAATACAAATTTTACGTTATATGAGAAGTACTATCTTAATTTATATGAGGCTGAATCCAATGCAGAGAAGGTTGAAAATTACATTCCTACTAATAAATCCAGCTTCTATATTTAGTTTTGAATGCATCCATACAGCTATATCCCTTATTTCATATTTAACTCTAATTTTGGAAGCATTTCTCATAAATACTTTTTACACTTATTCTCTCCTTGAGATTTCTGCAGTAAGATTTGGGAGTAAATACAGCTCCTGAATAACAAGTAGCAAACATCAAGAACATCTAGCATTTTAAAGACTCTCTCAACGAAGTCTAGGGCCTTTTTCTTATTGCATACATAATGGACAACACAAGTGAATGAAATGAATGCTTAAATGATATATATATATTTTTTAAGTTGTATCAATTTCATAAGCGTTTCCTCAATCACTTGCAATCCTACCTCACATCACCTGAAACTGTTGCAGCATACTTTCTGTATGGCAGCAGTCAGTCTGGATTGGCCTTCAGCACCTTAACACAAACAGCTTTCCTAATACTAAGAAAAGCCTCCAGCACACAGAAGATAAACATTTCAACTACAGTCCAATAGCTTCCGAGGAATATAAATAAACATAAATATTTAAATATGAATTTCTATCTCACATGCCCAAATAGCATATTTGTGATTTGTGACACAACACTAGTATCTGGGAAAGCAATTTCCAGATTAAATCTTACCGCACCTCCTGAAAAATATTCATTGCTGTGGTTGAGGAAGAACTGTCAAAGTTGTAAGCAATTCTGCTGCACCAATTCAATAAGTCTCTAAAAACAAAAAAATTTAGTATAACACAGTCAAAATTCACAGCATCTTTTCTTATGTTCAGCTTAGTTCATTATGTCATCTGGCAATTCCACACCTAGTTATTGTTTAAGCTGTACACAGGAAGACACATACAAAAAAGGGTGCTATAATTAAAGGAATAGATGAGCACATAAAGACAAACACTACCACTTTCTAAAAGGTTGCTTGGAAATAGATAATACATATCACATTAAACCATTACTGCGACTAATTATGAAATTGAAAACATAAAAACCAGCATGCTATTCACCCAGAAAGCTATGGAGAACTACTTTACAAGGTATCAGATCGTTATCAACAACAAAATATTTTCAAAGATAATAGGAAGGTAAAGGAAATAATTTAGATTGAGATTTTCTTTTTAAAGATATATTGAACATAATTTTATAATTCAAAACTGACTCTTCACATTTTCAGTTTAATTATTTGAATTTATAACAATATTAAGAAAGTTTTAAAACATAAAGCCACCTGAACACCACAGCTAGCTGATGAAATTTCTTTCTAATAAATACATAAGAAAACCCCATCCCTGGAGGCATTCAAGGCCAGGCTGAATGTGGCTCTGGGCAGACTGGTCTAGTGGCTGGCAACCCTGCACTGAGCAGGGGGGTTGAAACTAGATGATCTTTGAGATCCTTTTCAACCCAGGCCACTCTATGATTCCATGATTCTATGAAAACACAACCTTAGAGAAAGTTCTCGTCCTTCCAGATTAGGTTTCTTATTCTCTGATCTTGATTCTGATGCATCTTCTGATATGGGCCTGGAACCACAATCAGTGTTTTCTGATGCCTGATATTTCTCTCCCGTAAGGTGAATGAAAATGTCTAGCAAGTGATCAGTTACAAGAGCAAGGTTGGGGTATCTGCTTTGAAGAATCTGAAAATGGAAAAAGAAAAAAATAAATGAAAAAAAAAAAAGCAAATCTTTATCATCGGATGGAAACCATCACTCTCGCACATTTAAGATGCACTTCAGGAGCCAACACTCAAGGTAGTAAGCTGCACAAAACCAGTCTCTTGTAATCTCTTTTCTGAAGTAAATTTCAGTCATTGTGACCCTTAAGATGTCAATCTGGACGCCAAAAGAGAATTTTGCCAACTCAAATCTACTGCAATTTACTTAATACCTTTGCACAAATACCAACAGAAGAAATTGAAGTATATTCAACTCTATCTATAAACTCAAATCATCATGAAAATTTTAAAACTGATCACATAAGTTCTTGTCTTCTATTCCACTTTATGATAACCTTTTTGAGCACCCAAGTTGTCTATTCACTGCCCTTGATTAAGATACACATAGGACTAAGTTTTCTTCTATAATTTACTTTCAGCTCAGCTCTCTGCTAAAGCTTGCCAACCAAAATCATTGCTTCCTTAAACAAGCTATTCCACAGATACAGGCCAGGAACCAGTACTGGCATTTCCCTGTCAAAGTGACTTCTAAGATGAGTCAGGACAGCAGTGGGTGCTGCTCTTGCCCCATTCTTGATAATGAACTGATAAATAACAAAATGGGAAAACACACTGATATTTAAGATCACTCATAACCGTACTTGCTGCTGAGTGCGGATGAATCCTACTTAAAAACTTTTCAATTCTGAAAAAAATTGAGAATTCTCTTTCAAATCTTCTGCTATAGATAATTCACCCCCTCTTCACTTCAGTAAGACTCTTTTACAATCAAACTTCTTTAAGCTCAAAGAAAACACTTAGAGAATTCCATTTCACGGAAGTCCAGGGCTCCCTCAATTTGTTGATGGACTAAACTAAGCAAAAATTCCTTAGAGAATTTAACAAGAAATGTTATTAGAAACAGTCATTTGTAATTGATAACTTAGCAACTACTTTTCATCTCAAATCTTAGAACTTGGGATTACAATAAGCTCTATTCCCCCCCCTCATTTTTTTTTAATCTCTGTGAGCTACAAAAAGGCAAAGCAATTTGATTCTTAGACCCATTCAAAGGAAAACTGTGTTTGTCAACGCAAACTCCAAGAATCTTTATATAATTGACTTCATATTTTCCTATCAAACTGCCCATTTACTTCAAAATTGACAGGATAGATCTGAAGTGGTAAGGGCATGTGTACTGCTGAACTTGAAAAGTAAGGATCAAATTTATTACTGAAAATCATCTATTTTTCCTTAATTAAAACAAATATTCACATGCCAGAAATAGAGCAAAACACACCATACCTCCTTGAGTTCTATTTTGCTCATGTTATCCATATGTATTTTGGTCCAATACTTGTCCAGAAGAGTAGCATGGCTGCTTTGCTGTCTGTACCAACCACCGCCACAACTGAATACTCTAAATAAAAGTAACATGAAGAAATGCATGTATTGTATCTTAGTGAAGAATTCATTATTTTCAGTGCAAAGAACACATTAAGCACTGCCACTGCAGGATAACAAGTATGCTTTTATTTACCCATCATTTGTCACTGTACTGCCATACACCACACCTTGCCTTTCTCTGCTTTCCAAATCTCCTGTTCTTTTATCACTGTTTTTTTTTTTACTCTAGCGCAAAATCTTTTAAGAGAAACTTGCAGAAAGATGAGTGACAGTAAGTTAAGCCTATCATAAGCAACACACAGAGACAAGACACCTATGAGTTTCAATTATAAACCTTCTTCACACAGTAACTGCAAAGAGTGGTATTTTGTTATGGGGTGGAATTGATTTAGCAGTTTTTTTCCCCCCAAAGTTTTTTTTTTTTTTTTTTTTTTAATCTTTAACTTTGTTGAGGCGGCTTTCCTGTTCAAAGACTGGATCCACCCAGCAGTAATATAATGTTCCTTTAAAACAGAAAAGGTTCCTTTCACAACTTCCATACCTTCTATCCCCTAATAACTGGAAATTGCTAGAATGCTCAGACCAATTACTTTTTAAACTTGCTGACTTTGACTTAAAAATATGACAATTCATATTAACTCATTTAACTTTACATGCTTACCTCCTGGTTGCAAAAAACTGGAATCCCGGTGCTACTTTCAAGCAGTCACCACGACCAGGAATTAGCAACTCCCTTTTTTCCAAAAGAGGAATCAAGACAGAGATCTGGAGAAGAAAAGAAACTCTATGAAGCAATCTTTTTTTGGGTGGGCAAACATTAACAAACATCCTACCCATTCACACTCAATCCACACGTGAAATGCTAGAGCACATCCACTGAGCCACTAGGTTGTCAGCAACAGCTTTTCCTGCAGACTGCACTTTTAAGTGACGCTAACAAGAACTGTTGAGTCTCAATCAATTTTAGTCAGCAACTGAAGTCACAGGTATGATTTGCTCCCTACCTTCTATCTCCTCCATTCAGACTTAATATGAGAACGGAAATGACAGTTTTCACGCTGCAAATCCAAACTAAAACTACTGGCTTTGAGTTGTCAAATGACTCACTTTGTTCTCAGAAGCGTCAGAAGGCTTGTTTTCTTTATCTAGCTAAACAAAGATGATATTCATCTCAAAGATGTCATTCTAAAACATTAATACTATTACAGTGTATATCCTGCTACTCTCCAGGAGAATAAGGGATGTATTTAAAGAATCTACCCTTCCATGCAGAAGGACAGTAATAATGGTGGAGTAGAAGAAAAAGGAGGTAGGTCCATAACACTCCTTCAGCAGAGAGGAAGGCAAGTATGGAGACTTAGATATATTAAAAAAAAAAAAAAAAGGGATGCCTGCAGGGGAGACCAGAAGAAAGAGATGAATGCAGAACACTACTTGGGGCATATTTATAACGAGTGCAAAGAGCTGAGTTCAAAGTAGCAAAGAACTGCAGGAGCCTCTGGCATTGAAAAAACTGTCTAGTACACATATGCAATGTTTCTTGGAGTTTCTATAAATTCCCTATACTTTGTAAGCTTGGAAACCAATAAGCAAGATATCAGGTTAGTTAGTTGCATAAAGGATGCTTTACAAAACAGACATAAAAGAAAACAACTATTTGCAGAATGTCCAGTAGGCCCGCACAGCAAAACAACTCTATAACATTGTTTCTGCAAGAGATAGGATTTCAGCAGCCATGACTTGAAAGGGGAAGGATGACACTTCTAACAAGTACTAGTTCTGAATTTGAAAACAGGAAATCAATTAAAATCCATAGTGCTTAATAATATATTTTTAATAAACAAGCTAGAGGAAAGAAATATGGACCAAAAGAAAAAAAATAAAGACACTAGAAAAATCATACTATAAATATCAACCTAATACAGTGACTTTGATATTCTGAGGTTTTCGGAGTTGCATTTATTTTCAAATATTGGAACATGATTTAACAGAGACATAGCTCATTAGTAGCATCATTGCAATTCTTCAGAGTGAAATCAGGGGCAATGTCACGGCTGCTCTAAAGCAGCGACAAGAACAATTGCAACATAACAGTCTTTGAACAAAGCCAGGCTAGTTCTTCTTAACCTCTGTTGCAGAAGCATTATTTTCATTGAATTGCCATGGAACTCACAGTGCCTGGACTCCAAAAATTGCTACTATGGAAGACAAACACTTTAGAGCGAACAAGAACCTGCATACCACATCCAGAGGAGCATAATCAATATCCTCCAGAAGTATCCAATGACCCTTGGTAACAGCTTGTGTCAAGGTTCCAGGCTGCCAAACAAACTCCCCTGGGACATCTGTACAGCGATACATACCAAGCAGCGTCTGTGACAGAAACAACTGGTAAATTACAGACCTGTTCATCACATACCTTCGTAATTTAAAGTGAAAATGAACAAAACTGGGATATAAATAACACTGTCTGCTAATCCTAGTAATATGGGCCCATCATTACACTTTAAGAAAAAGTTTCATTTCTCCACATCTACAATAATATAACTAAAGCATAGCAAAAAAAATGAACCAGGTAATTAGATGTCTCTGTACATAGCTGTGCCACTCTAATGGAGAAAATCAACAGCATAACACTGGAAACTGTCCAGAGTTGCACTGCACTACATCTTATAGGAAAGTCTGATTGAGATGGTAAAGTATGAGAAGTCCCACAAGAAGTCTATGGAAGACACAAAATCAACCAAATTTTGCTTTCTGTGAAGTGGTAACTTTCACACTTTAACGTTCCTTAAATAATTAAGCTTATGGTTCCACTATTTCACAATTTCTGCCTTGAAATTGATCACTTTTTCTTAAAATGGTTGTTTTACTTGTGGATATGAAAAGACACTCTCATAGAGAACACATTTCAGATAGTGAAGGAAGCTGTTCTACACAAATTAGGAAAGTGATTCTGTACACTAATAGAAAACAGACAGCACTGTTGGCAGATACCAACGACCACAAAAAATCAAATATAAATTGAGTCAAACATTAATCAATTCAGACTCAAAAGTTATATACGCAAAACCAGATGAATGTGAAGTTATCTTCACCTCTGGTTTTATGTCTAGAGGTAGAGCTGGATCAGTATTTTGTAAGTGCAAGTGTCCTCATACAGTCTTAGCTCATTTCACCTTTATCACAAATAACTGTGATCAAATTAAATTGACATCAGCCCATTTAGAAACTGAAACAAAAGTGTCCATACAGCCTTTGGTACCAGCTGCTGTCATTTTAGAATGAAATGTTTTTTTTGACAGTACAAATTATAAATATATTATATTTAAATATAAAACCAGTGGAGCTTTTCAACAGTAGGAAAAATCCTGATGAAACACAGAACTTTAACAGAATGGATAATGCACAATTATGTGCAGAATTTAAATAATAATGAAGCTTAACTGATTTTTCTTCAATTCTATTATTCTCATCAATAGCCAGAGCAATACCGTAAGAGTAGGAGGTTGTGATGTCTTAGCAAAAATGTTATATGTTATCTTATTAGAAAAGCAAGCGCATACTTTAAGTAAAAATGATGTATCATCATCCTACCATAAAACAATGTCATCGGTTACCTTGCTGTCAGTTTGATCCCCAAGCTGGACTTTCAAAATATGAGGAGGCTTTGTTCTTCCTGTAATGGCTGCTAAATATTCAATTAAAGTAGTTTTGCCACATCCTATTGGTCCTTCCAATAAAACAGGACTTTGAAATGCTACAGCAATAGCAAGGTTTTGAAGATTTGTGCAGGCAGATTCGACCAAAACAAAATGGCTGGTGGTATTTTCCTGTTAAAACAAAATTTGAGTTACTATACTGAAAGTTTCTTTTTTTTTTTTTAAATAGATTTTACTACACAGAACAATTATCAGAGCAAGTATGATTATCAGAAAACTTTAGCCTACAGATCTGTCAACACACATCAACTGAAATTAAAGTTCCTAGAGCTGTGGACTATGAAGACTGTATTTAATGACAGATATTAAAATAGACTTCATCAAAAACCTATTATAGGTGAAACACTTAATATAGTATACGTACAATTTGTTCCCAATGGGAGTTCACACTAAATTGGCAGCAGACACAGTAACTATTCAATCATCACATTCACGTCAATCAAATACAATTTGCAATATAAATGAAATTAAGTCATCAGAATGGATCTCAATAAAAAAAAAAAAATCAAACAGCAGTTAGACTCAGGTTACGTATAAACATGAAAACTGATGTGCTGTATTTGCTTCTTGCTGCACAGTCCAAAGCATATGGTCATTAAATTCAATACATGGGGGGCTGAGCAATTAAATTCAGAATAATTTTTTGCTTCATTCAAACTGCAATGGATACAGTTTATCGAAGGGTAATTCATCAATGACAGATGCTCTCCAAATATTTTAATCATCCTACACTCACTAATATGTCAGTATATGGCACAAAGACTAGCACTCTGTTGCAAAAGTTTCTCCTTGCGGCAATAAATTTCAAACCATATACTCAATTCTATGTATATATATACACACACACAAAAGATAAATTAAATCACTGAAGCAGAGGGGCAAAAGAAAAAAAATGGGACGACAAAACTCTCTCATTCTTCTGCTACTCAAGAAATTCTGGATATTAGAAGTCTCCATTTATCTCTTTGTCCTTCACTTGTAGATGTGTTGCAAAATTAAGTAACAATACACAGGCCAAATATAATCTAAAATTGTGCCTTAATGAGAAAACTTGTCAAGAATACTGACTGTAGCTACAAAAAAGAACCTGAACAGTTCAAGATTAATAGCATCTCAAGAAAAAATAGGTTAGAAGAAACTCCACTTAATCAAACATACTAATGCATTTGATGGACTCGCTAAAACCATAAAGCACTACACTACATTCTGCATCATACTTCACTCAAGTGAAATGGAGAAAGTAAGCTCTTCCTTACTTCCTTTCCCTTTATCCTGCCTTCTAGAAGAGTAAGGAGCAGCCTTGTTTTCCTTTGAGAACAGAACTTCAGAGAAAGGCTGTCGATAAGATCCCTGTACAGCCCAAAGCACTACTTCATGCAGATGAAAGCAACTGCATTCAGACCCTTCCACAGCTTTACTTAGCTATGGAAGTAACATCCTCGTTGGAATGGAGATACTTTATAAAGCTGAATATTCTCTTATACCACATTCTTAAGTGCTGCTACAAAGAAGTTGAGATCAACAGGACTATGAGAATCACAGAACCATAGAACGGTTTGGGTTGGAAGGGACCTTTAAGATCTTCTAGCTCCAATCCCCCTGCTGTAGGCAGGGACAGCTCCCTCTAGACCAGGTTGCTCAAAGCCCCATCCAGCCTGGCCTTGAATGCTTCCAGGGAGGGGGCATCCACAACCTCGCTGTTCCAGTGTCTCACCACCCTCACAGTAAAGAATTTCTTCCTAACATCTAGTCTAAATCTACCCTCTTCTGGTTTAAATCCATTTCCCCTCGTCCTGTTACTACATGCCCTTGCAAAAGTCCCTCCCCAGCTTTCCTGCAGGTCACCTGCAAGTAGTGGAAGGGCTTCAGATACTGGAAGCCCTATTATACTTATACCTTCACTGTTTCATTCCACTGCAAAACTTCTTTGTAGTGCCGATATTATGTATCACTAGCTTACAGCATGCATCAAAAAACAACAGATACACAAATTATCTACAGTATCTCAATACCCTTTTAGTAGCAATAATGATGAAGTCAGTTCACAGCAGCAGAATTTCTTTAAAAAAAAGGTACAGACTTAACAGTGGGTTACATACCTGCTGTTCTTCAGAAACACACTTCAGTCTAGGCAGCACGATACCACATACAGCTACTACATTTGCAGACAGGTCACCCGATACAATATGACCTTGTTTATATTGCACTTCTTTCTCCTTTTGCCAAAATGAGGAGTCCGGATTGGCCAAAACAAGAGCTTGTTCCACATTCTGCACCTGAGATTCTTCTAGTAGCCTGTCAAATCCACATCCATGTATATTAATTCAACTGAAAGTCATCAACAAAAACAACTGTTCAATATTGAAAAAGTTCCTACTTCAGTCTGAAATGTGTCAGCTCCTCAGGACTGAAGATCTTCTTCATGAAAGACAATTTATGTTCATCATTCATACATGTAACCAGAGCAAGACAGTTCGAAGTATACCTAAAAATTATATTTAGAACAAAACGTCAAAACATAGTGTAAAACATTCAGCTTGACAACTCTCACTTGCAAATCAAAATACCAATTTTGGAAAAACATGAAGATAACTTTCTCTGTAGAAATTATTTTAATGCTATACTTAAGATTTTAGTATTTTTTTCTGATATATTTCTCCAGAGAAAAGAAATTCTATTATTATATACTGTATCATTAACATATCAGCTAGCTAACATTCCTCTGAAATGCTGAAAAACAACAGAAATACAATAAAGGATGGGACTTTCCTAAACAAACGAAGTCAAACATAAAACAATGAAAACTACATTTTCTCTGCTCAGCTATTTCTTCCTCTGCAACTACCCTTTCATATTTGCAATTTCATGTTATTTCTAAAACAAACACAGTACACTGAACTCAAGACTCACTGCCAAAGAATACAACAACTCCTATATCTTGGCTTCATAATAACATAAAGCTGTCTCACAACACAAGAATCATAGAATGGTTTGGGTTGGAAGGGACGTTTAAGATCATCTAGTTCCACCCCCCTGCTATAGGCAGCAACAACTCCCACTAAACCATGTTGCTCAAAGGCCAATCTAGCCTGGCCTTGAATGCCTCCAGGGAGGGGGCATCCACAACCCTGCTGGGCAACCTGTTCCAGTGTCTCATCACTCTTACAGTAAAGAATTTTTCTCTAATATCTAGCCTAAATCTACCCTCTTCCAGTTTAAAGCCATTTCCCCTTGTCCTGTCAGTATATGCCCTTACAAAAAGTCCCTCCCCAGCTTCCCCGCAGGCCCCTTTTCAGGTACTGGAAGGCCACTAGAAGGTCCCTCCGGAGCCTTCTCTTCTCCAGGCTGAAGAGCCCCAGCTCTCTCAGTCTGTCCTCGTAGGGGAGGTGCTCCAGCCCTCTGATCTTCCTTGTGGCCCTCCTCTGGACATGCTCGAACAACTCCATGTCTTTTTTGTGTTGGGGGCCCAGACCTGGACATACTCCAGGTGGGGCCTCATGAGGGCAGAGTAGAGAGGGACAATCATCTCCCTCATCCTGCTGGTCCCCCCTCTTCTGCAAGAACCCAGGATACCATTGGCCTTCTAGGCTGCAAGTGCACACTGATGGCTGACGTTACATTTTTCATCAACCAAGACCCTTAAGTCCTACTCAGCAGGGCTACTCTTAAGTTCTTCTCCCAGTCTGTATACATAGCTGGGATTACCTCAACCCAAGTGCAAAAACTTGCAGTTTGCTTTGTTGAACCTCATTAGTTTCACAAGGGCCCACTTTTCCAGTTTATCAAGGTCCCTCTTGATGGCATCCCTTCCTTCTGCTGTATCAACCACACCACTCAGCTTGGTGTCATCAGCAAATTTGCTGAGGGTGCACTCAATCCCACCATCTATGTCATGATAAAAGATGTTAAATACCTGAATCCATGTCACCCTGGCTGTTATATTTGACAACACTCTTGTTCCTGTAGTTTCTGAATTCAAGATACAGCTATATTTCTATAGAAAAGATTTGAAATTTTTAAACTTACCAACGGACTAAAGTGTCATGACTCCTTAGGAGTGGAATACACACGCTCCAGTCCCATAATTCTCGGAAAACTGATTGTTCTTTTTGTAAAAACCTATATGATGCTTCCATGAGGTCCCGTAACTTCATTCGTCTGCGCCCATATCGGACTGTGTTTGTATCTGAGCTCTCCAGGAAAAGTCTCTGGAAAACTGGTGATGTGTTCTTAAAATATCTCAGAGCAAATCTTTGTAAAGAAAAAAGAGAGAGAAAGAGATGGAACAGAGACATCTATGCCAGAGCAAAGGAAAATACTCAATAATGTTTTAATTCAGAGGTCCAGAAACAGTAACTGATGGCACAGTGTGAACAAGGCTGGTATTTAACTTTGTCCATGCCTGCGAAAGATAACCACTGTAGCCATCAGCTTACAACAGCTGCTTTAATTTTTTAGAGATTATTATTTGATTAGTAAGGGGGAAATGGTACCAATTCTGGTGAAATCTCTGATTTCTCTTGTTTACTGAAAAAGTAGTACTGACTCTTAGGTGACTTTAAAGAAGCACTGCTTAAGACTTCTGTTTTGTAAGTCATTCTTTCAATTAAAAGGACATTCGTTACTGCAAAAGACAATCCAAAGCATTGCTACAACACCTCCCACCACCAGTGAATACTGGTGAGCATACACTCTGAGGCATTATGTTACTTACGGCAAAACATCAGGGTGGTCAGCAACCAGCTTGCTCATTGCTACACACAGCCTTTCATGCCGATCATGGTTGATTTGGCCACCAGCTTTAATGGCAGATGCATTTCGTTCCAACAAATCCAGCAAGACTGGACGAAGCTGACGCCCAATTAGTAAAGTGCATTCCTTATCCAGTAATAACAGTGCTAAAGTATCAAGGATGCACTGTCGATCCTGTTGAGTCCAAGTCTAGAGAGGAAAAAAAAAGAAGGAAGGAGCCGGTTAAATGGTAAATGATATAGACTTTTAGTCTCAGAACTGTTCATACAGGTTTCATAGTGAATTCTACAGGAAAAAAATATCCAGTGGAAGTACTTTATCATTTGATAAAGCTGGAAACAAGATGAGTGTCATGAACAATGACACACTAAATAGGAATTATAAAAAACTACAAATTCAAGTTCTCGAAGAAGTTTTGTTGTTACTTTCCTATTAGAAGCCATTGTGATGAATAATGACAAAAGGCATACATCTGCAAGTTGGAGTTGAGATTTTTTCTTAATTTGGATAAAACTATTCCTTTATGCAAAGTAAAACATTAGGCTTTAGAATACACACAGAATAGATTCTGATCTGCTGTAGCGAAAAATAAAACACCAAAACATCCACAATCTTCCAACCTTTGTTACTGAAGAACCACCATCTCTTGTGTATTTAAGCTTTAGTTTCTTTGGTCTTTGACCTCATGCTATTATCCAAACACTGTTCCACTCCTGTGATGTTTAGCATATAACAGTGCTTTGACTTAGGAAAAAATGAATATCATGAATTCATACTACAGTGGTTTTGCTCTCAACTTTGACCTCCCACTCTCCCCTCCCGCACTGACAAAGTAAACACTCATACCACCAAGACTATTCTACCCTTCTTGTCAAACAGCAGTAAATATCAGCTTGGCAGGGCAGCTTTCCAAACAAAATAGTCACTTACTGAACTTCTACGGAAATACTCTGCAATTTAGATAGCCTCATTTTAGCAACATGTGCTGTCAATTTCTGCCAGCCCTGGACTTTTGTTAGTTGTGTAAAACCTGCTGCTGTGCATGCAGACAGGATCGTTTCATTGTCACAAGAGGTCCTGAGCACTGCTTTCCAAAGGTGATCTCCTACGGTTTAACAACAGTTGACAGCCTCTTAGTGTATGTATGTACTTGTTCAAGCTGCAAGACTTTACTCACTCGGCATGTAAGAAATCAGGGAAACTGTAATACACATTACAAACATTAAAACTATTACATTAACCACAAGTGGTTAATAACAGTAACAAGTAAATAACAAGTACCTTCTGTTTCCTAATCAAACACATCTTTGCTTATCTGAACAAGACACAACAGGGTGCTTAATTCATTAATTAGAGCTTTTAATATTAAATAAAAAGAACAAGTAACAGTAAAGTAGTAAATAAGTGTAATGGATCATTCTCATTCGGTAACATTGTCTAGTTACATGACTACCATGCTCCAAATCAATTAGAAATTTTGTGAGAGCAAGTGATTTTTTTTAATCATCTATAGTGCCCTTAGGATATACAAAAGTGATTAAAAAAAGAAAGAAAGAAAAAAACACAGTGGCAACATTCTCATTCTACAAAGAAATTGTTTATTTGAATCCAGAGCCTTTATGAAATACACAGCTTTCTCAGTCAGTAGCAAAGGACAGCTGATCTGGAAGCGTTCAGTATTACTGTTTGAGTCTAGGACAGTAACTTTGCCCAGAAGGCATTGCAAACAACAGTCCCACCAAATATCCAATAAATGCATGCTTTGTGCATTGTTGACAGAATAGACACTAAGGAGAAGCACAGCCAGGATCAATCGTTGGAATTAAACATGATCCCTGATTGCTCCCCCAGCACTATGCCAACCTGCAGTGAGAGGTTACTCATTGCCCACCGAGTACAGAAATCTTTCTTAAGAACTGGCTGAGTCCAAAACTCCAGACTAGGAAGGGATGACAGTAGGGAACAACCTGAGCCCATGGGACAGCCATTCCTCTGGTCACAGCTCACAGGTATTCCTGTCAAATTCAGTAAGATAAGGAGAAAACCTGCGCTCCTCTAACCCATATGCTTCAAGAGGAAAAGAGGGTTATGCAGCATCACAAGGAAAACGAGGTAACTTCAGCTACCTGCAAAATAGGCAGAACTGTCCTACACCTCTTCCAGCACTCCACACTCAACACAGCTGCCCAGACCACTCAACTGATGACCCTAAGAACATTCTGACTTTTGTATCAATGTATTCCTTAACAGATTGTAACATATTGTCTCAGAAAAACAACAGCTCTTCAAAACCAGAAGTGCACATGAGAATCCACATCAGGGTGGAAAGTGCAGAATATCCTCCCTCACTTATAATGCTACATCTTGTAAGCCTAATTAAACTTTCAAACAAAAATCTGAAGCTATATTTTTTGGAAATAGTAGTCTGCTTTAGTTATCAGGACATTTTTCTGAGTGACTGGGTAAAATTAGGACAGGTCACCTTGTTTTTCTACATCTGTTTAAAAAAATAAAGGAACAAAGGCATATCTTGCCATAAAATCCTAAAATGAGAGGGCTATAAATACAATGTTGGAACTATGACTAATACATTTTTCATTCTTAAATTGGAAAAAGAAGGGCAAAATGATGCACAGGTAAAATAGTAGAATAGAATGTGAGATACAGATGGTTCCACAAAATATACGAAGAAAACAAGAAAAAAGGGTCTTTTTTTCAAATCCTACCTTTCACTATTTGTGCAGTGCTTAAAACTCTGAGGTGTATAAAGAACATAAAGGAATAAGGATATTTTTGCACTGTTCCCTTCCTACAAGTATTTTACTCTTCACATATAACGAACACCATCACTGATATTACACCATCACAGAGAGCCAAAACTATGCCTATTTGCACACAGTCTGCACTTGCAGTACTACACATGAAGACGCTTTTGATTCAAATAGACCTTTGACAGCACACAGAACCAAAAGCACATTCCAACACATTGTGAAGCTGAATTTTTTCTAGACGGTACAGAAATGTACAGTGGCATGTGGGTATAAGTTTGCTTAAATTACTCAGAAATAGAAAGCCATTACAGAAAAACTGTTTTAGAGATCTTTTTATCCCATTTGCACCCCATTTTCCTCATTAAGAACACAGAAATTTGCTGTACCTTTGCAGAGTTAATGGTATATTAAAATTCTACATAAAAAGCTCTATTTCTGTTACCTACTAAAGCAAGATCTTCCATCACAACACAGGGTCTTACCACGCATCTCAAAAATCAGTTCTTTCAGGCTGTGGGCAAGTTCCATTAGTAACGCTTTGTGGAATATTGAATAAATGAGAGGCCAGGAAGACATAGCGAAGGGCTCTAGATTTCCAGAATAAATGTTTCCTATGTTACATACTGGTAGGAAAATCAGGTAAAACAACTGGAGACTGTGGTTGCCTAGTGGCAAACAAAGCCTAATACACTCCTTAATCTGTAGCTTCAAAGCTTGGAAATGGAATTCAGTTTTCAAGAAAATGGGCCACTTCTAATTAGCGTGTTGTTCCAGACTCTCTGCATAGGATCCAGCTAGTGAGACTGTCACTCTTGATGCACACACCTCCCTCAGTGCACCCACAAAAAAGAAGGGGCTAAGGCTCTTCAGCAGTCCCAGAAACCGCACCCTGTTCACCACTCCATCTATCTGCTGCCTCTCTACCAACAGAGAGCCTTGATTATCAATATAAAAGACTCTCACCTAGGAGACAAGGATTTGGAGTGAAAAAGTCCATATTTTGAAAAAATATGGTTACTTTTCATCTTTAAACAACTGGAATAGTGGAGCACAAATCTTATGATGAGTGGCTGAGGGAAATGGGATTGTTCGGTCTGGAGGAGGCTCAGGGTAGACTCTCTTATCACACTCTAGCAATGACCTGAAAGGAGGCTGGAGCAAGACGGGAGTCGGCCTCTTCCCTCAGGTAACAGCGATAGGATGAGAGGTGATGACCTTAAGTTGTGCCAGGGGAGGTTCAGGTTGGTTATTAGGAAAAATTTCTTCTCAGAAACAGTGGTGCTGCATTGGCACAAGCTGCCCAAAAGGTGGTGGAGTCACTGTCTCTGGGGTGTTCAACAACCATGTGGATGTGGCACTGAGGGACATGGTTAAGTGGGCGTGGTGATAGGTTGATGGTTGGACTAGGTGATGTTAGTGGTCTTTTCCAACCTTAATGATTCTATGATTTCCTAGACACTCAAAAGAAAACATAGATTTTGAATCAAATTACACACAAAACTTAGGGGTTCCAAAAACTCTGGCATGAACAGCGTCAGTAATATGGCACCTGATGTGCTGATATTCTGTTGTTACACCTCCGCAGGTGTACCACAGACACAGGCAAGCTGGGCTCCTAGAAGCAGGCATGCCATTCACAGCTCGTGGAGCTGAAGCGTGAAAGCAGCTAAACAAAGTACATGTCCTCAACATCACTGCAGTAAGAAGGGAAGCACCCCGCAGGAAACTCAGTCCCGTTCCCACTCCACACGCTGGTTTAAAGCGAACACAGGCAGCAGAGCATCCAGCTGCAGGACGGGACGTCGTCGCCACGCGGCTCACGACTGCTGTCCCTCACCACCACCCTCGCACTAAGCCACCCTGAGGGATTCGGAAGATCCCGCGGCTTTGCTGGGCAGAACACGCCCTGATGAGGGGCAGAGAGGGCACGGGTACAGGGAAACGAAGAGAGATGAAAAAGCCTCTCCACAGCAAAGGGCTGCTCCGGCCAAGTGCCCAAGCGAGGACACGGCGGCGCGGTGGGGAGGTGAGGGGGGCACGGCTCACCCCTGCCCTCCGGCCCCCGCCCACTCACCTGCTTGCCTAGGAACCTGCTCAGCTCCGCGCCGCTCTTCTCGTTCCTGCGCGCCACCAGCTGCAGCGGCTCCGCCAGGTGAAACCGCAGGTCGGCCATGCTAGGGCCGGCGGGGCTGCGGAGGGGGAGAGCCGACCTCCGGCCACCGCCGCGCGACACGTGGGGCGCGTGAGGGACGCGCACCTCGCTCCCAACTTCCGCTTCCGGCGCCGTCATCCGGCCGTGACGCCACGGGCCGGCCCCGCGCGCGCTAAACTACAGCTCCCAGCATGCAGCTCTCCGCCCGGCGGGGGGGCGGGCTGCCGGGAGAACGGGCGCCCTCTGCATGCTGGGATATGTAGTCCCCCAAGAGCTGTACCGCTCTAGCAGGGCGCTGCGGGATCCGGGTGGAAGCTCCCGTGCGCGGGGCTTCGCTGATCGTGCTGCACTGTCCGCTAAGGCAGCTGCCCCGTCTGTCACAGGAGGCCCTGCGATGGGACCGGTAGGAGGCAGAGCCATGAGCTGCACTCAGGCCTTTCAGATCTGGGGCAGCACAGCCCAGGGCGCCACCGCGAGCCTCAGCGCTGACTGACAGAAGAGGCCGAGTCCCGAAAAGAAGCAGCTCAGCATCTCAGCCAGAGCCCGGTCGCCACCTTAAGCGGAGGCGGGGCTGGGCCGGGGCGCGCAGCAGCACGGAGGGGGCGGGGCTTCGGAGCAGAGGGCGGGGCGCGTCCGCCTCGCGCTCCTCAGTTTGGCGCCAACTGCTCAGGGCTGGGGGTGGGGTTTGTGGGCGTCGCGGCTGCGGGAGTGCGCTGCGTCCGCTCCTATTGGCTGCCGCCTATGGGAGCTCCGCCCCCTCGGCGCCCGGCCTGCAGGACCAGCGGCGGCAGCGGCGGCCTGTGGGGCGTCGCGGGTTGGGGCTGACCGGTGAGTGCGGGGTTTTTTCCCCCTTCATTTCCCGCTTTTCTCTCCCTCCCCTCAGCGCTGTGAGGTACCGCTCGTTTCCTTCCTGTTCAGCCTGGTTTCTCCCGGCTGGGGCTGCCCTGCCGCTCCCTAGCGCAGCCCGCCCGAGGGGTGCCGCTCCCGTGGTCCCTCCCCGCCCCTAGCGCCGGGTGCGCCCCGTGACAGAGCTCGGGCGAGCGGGCGGGTGGCGGTGGCGATGGTGAAGCGAGGCGAGGCCGAGGCGCTGTGGCTGCTCCCGGCGGCGGGGCCGGGGCCTGACCTGCTGGGCCGCGCTGTTGCCGCGGTCTGCCCGCGCCCTGTGCGTGGGCTTTGTGGCTCAGGTGGAGGGCACGGAGCTGCCCCTCGGTTTGGTTTGTCCGTGTTGGGCAGCGGGAGGGAAATCCGAGTTACGCGGGGGTGTGACTGGCTGGGGAAGGAATATGGTCAGACCTGTTAGCAGAACGTGGGACTTGTCCGCATGACGAAGTTTCTTTGTAGGACGTTGATTCAGTACATGAGAACGAAGATCCTGCTGAAGGCCTTACCCTGAAAGTCAGAATGGTTCTTCATGAGATGGATAACTTCTTGTTTTCACTCCTAATCAAATTCTAAGCATGTTACCTCGATGTAAAAGTTTTGACTGTTTGTTTTTGTCTTTTGTTAAAGACCAGGCAGCTCAGGTGTAAATGATGTTCTTCCATTTGCTTCTGTTTTACAATGATGTTCTTAAATTATCAGCTAGTAAGTTGTCTTTTCTCTTTTTGTTTATAGATGGGGAAGCCCTAGGGAGTTTGTATCATGGCAGCAGATGAGGATGGGCTGGGACTGTTTGATACCCACTGTGCTGGTAAGATGAGTTTGCACCGTGCTCTGTTTGGCAGTGAAATAACACGAGGAGTATTACAAAAACACATAGGTCTGAAAGGTACTACAAAAAGGAAATAATTTAAGTTGGGACTAATGCTGGTAAGCAGTAGTTACGTGGCTGTGAAGCAGTGTCAGTGTGAGCCACACCACATCAGTAACATTGGATTTGCCACCCTAACTTTTGCATTTGGATTTTGGATTTCTATTATGTTTTGAGAGAGTATCTGCAATAGGCCTATCACCTTTGCTTTATAGCATGTGATCTAGCCTTCGTTGTTTCTCAGCCTATTTGGGCATGTTGAGAGGTTTGGTCCTCTATTTTTTGTTCTTATAGACAAATGCCCTAATTTCTGATGTAGTACAAAGAGTAAAGGTGCTCCAGCATTGTGTCCAGCTCAGCAGTTTGTTGATCTGACACACTTGTGAGATTCCCAGCCTCAGAAGATTGGTGGATATTGATATTTTTCTCAATTTTAAGGTTTGTTGCTGAAGTGGAGTAATTCATATGCAGGATATGAGAGTAATAAAGAGGCACTGGAGAAGGATATGAGGAGAGTCTGGTGAAATTTAGATTGAAACAGCTTTACAGAACCGGTTAGCATACGAATAGGTGGCAAAATTAAAATCTGAATTATGACACGGACTATTAAAATGCTTGGTGAGAAGTATTTCTTTCAAAAGTAGTGGTTTTATGATACTAATTCTTTATCTGTGTTTCTGAGTTGCGTAACTTGTGGATTCAGTGTATTCCAGAAATTGTTTCCAATTCAGACTAAGTTGGCTCTGCCGATTGATAATTTTAAATTGTTCTTAAAGCCATAAAATTGGCTTCATGCACAGTTCTTGTGAGATTTAGGAATTGATCATCGAACCTTATTTGCTCCCAAATCACTAAAGGCTGTTTCTCCATAGAAACTACTACTGCTACTATTCTGCAGTACCCTAGGATCATAGCTATATATATATAGAAAGTTAGAAGTTGGAGTTTATAAAAGGTTTACTTTATTGCTATTTTTTTTTTTCCTCTTACCTTAGCTGAAGCATCCCCTTTTAAGGAAGGTGATGAGAGCTCAGTGGATATTTATGATGGCTTGGACAATGGCTTGACAATTCCTGGTAGGTTGAATGAATCTTGTTAACTGGGTTGAAGCATTATAGTCTGTTGCTTTTTAGGCTGGTTTCAAGCAAGACAACATTTAGCTTTAAATTTACATTTAGCCGGGTTGACATGTGCTTCAGTGACCTACTTATTTAAATTCAAGATATACGCATTATACACTGTATAAATATGGGTGAGAATTCTTAAGTATTTTACCTAAATTATTATATTATAGTTTTCAAGCAGTGCTGTTTATTTTAAGAGACTTGTGTATAAAAGGGTGCAGTGAAACTTCAGTTCTTCTATCTATGCCTCACTAATTGACATTTGACCTTGGAAAACACACCTTCCTTTTGTGTTTCTTAAATAGCTTCAGGACCAGAACCAACAGTCACTGATCACTAGATCACCAATGAGAGCTCCAAAACATACTTTATGTGATTCAATGCATTCAGTAGGTCCTTTTAATCTTAAATGTTCTCAGTAATTCCACATGCTAATGTAAGTTATTCCCCTCTTTTAACTTATTCTAAGGTAAGAAAGAAACAAAACTTTTTTTGGAGTTTTAAAGTGCAGTTTAATGAAATGCAATTTCTGGTGTTTAAACAAGTGCTTATTGTCCTTAGGTCTGTGAATGCATTGAATTTTTATGGAATGACTGTACTGCATCCTGTAGATGTAAAACATTTGTACACCTTTTCCCCTCTTTCCATTTTGAATTTGTTACCATGATTAGGAGTATTCTCTAAGCCCGTATTTCAGATACTGAGATACATTGTTGTAGAATTGATCCAAGTAGTAGTAAGGTTACACAGTGCAGACATTTCATACATCACCAATTATGTGATATAGTCTAGGTCTGAAGGATCTCCTTTTAATTTAAAAGGAAGATTGGTGAGATTTTTGTCACGTGTGAGTAAGATGTTATTTGTGTGTCCTCTTGCATTGTGCTAATACTCTTTGCATTACAGTATTGTCCAAAGGATTGAAACAGTTTTGATAGCTAACTTCATTTGTTTGATTGTAAATTAATCTGTATGTCAGAGGTGTCATAAATCAGGTCCTGTCAGTAATGTGTATTTGGTAAACAGAGCATGCAGGCTGATTGAAGAAAGAGGTCTGTTAGCTAAATAATTTGGGTGTGTTTTTTGTTTTTCTATTTATTTATTTGGAACTAAAGCAAGGGAGTTCAGGTTTATGAGGGAATATGAAGCTGTACAGAACACTTTCACTTTTGCATTCAACACAAGAAGCATGGTATTCAACCTCATACCAACTCTATAAGTCATTTCCTGTTCCCGTTTCATTCTGGTCAACTGATTTGTGTTTCTGAATATGTATTCTGAGTATTCTTTTTATTGTTAGCTTTTTTTCAGCAGCAAATATTCAAAAGTCAAGTCTGACCAAAAGCTGGATGAATTGTAGCATGTACATATTTATTCTAGCTTTCTACTAGCTAGTGGTGCTGGAATCCTGGAACCTTAGGTCACTGCTTAGATGTGGCATTTCTTGCTTTGTAAATTAGAAAGCTTTATTACAAGTTAGCTCTCCTTTGTCTTCAAACAACGTAGTCACAAAATGTGCCCCCCTTTGTTCATAGGGGTTCTCAAAATCTATAATTTTTCTAAAACAATGTTTTTAAGGTGAACTCTAGATTTCACTCTTATCTTTTATGTTGATGTAAATTGGATCGCGTATTTCCAGTAAAAACTTAATACAAATGTTGAAATCCAAAATGGAGATTTCTTCAGATAAGATCATGCTCTTGTCAGTGACACAATGCAATCTACATAGAAAATTTTTTCTTCCTTTATATGATGTATTTGTCTTTCTATAGACAACTCTGCTCCAAATTCAGCACCAGCTGGCAACAGTTTAAACTTATTCGATGAGATATTAATTGAAGAAGGAACTGCGAAGGAAGCGTCTTACAATGAGGTGTGTATTAATGTGGCAAAAATAAATTGTTATTTTACATTGCGAGAAATGTTTGTCTGTACTCACGTTATTGGGAAGATAGGAAGACTGCTTTTAAATAAAGGAATAAAAACAAGTGTTTGTTTATAAGCTGTTAGTCAACAAGTTTATCAGCAAATGTTTCACTCCAGCTATGGCATAGGCTGTTCTCATTTAACATCCTTTTGTGTGCAGTTGTATCAGTACAGGAAATATTTCTTTCTAGTTAAATATCTGTTCAACTCTCTGATACAAGGATGGTCTTGACATTTCTTGTAAGAATTTCTACCTAGTTAATGCAGTAAGGGCGTGAATTGATCTCATATGTCATTGAGACTAAAGACAACTATCCAATAGGTAACTGCTTACAACAAATCAGACTTACTCATGTAACATCACATATCCAAGTTTGTAAGACACATTCTAAGTATAAACTCAAGATTCAGAGTAAAGGAAAAGATATCCATAGATAAAATACACTGGAGAAGAAACAAGAACAAAACATCCAGTAGTCTGCTAAATGATGAAAATGTCAGTTCATAAGTTTGAAAACAATTCACTGTCAAGAACAACAAATAAGGAAGTAGCCATTTAATCTTAAAGAAAAGCTCACACCAAATGTGTATTTAATTTTGTGATCTCAACAAGGGCAGATCTTTTTTCAGTCTAAGTTTGGTTTTAGTTTACTTTCTATCACAATTATGGCTTTCCTTAACTATTTTATATTATGTCAAATCTGATAAACAAGTTTCTATTTGTAAGGTTCTTGAGAACTGCTTCCTTTACACAATCTTGTCTTTACTTTCACAATTATATGGCTTCCTGTTACTGTCTGGCATGTGACAGTTGGGCAAGCACACATGGATTTCCTCTTACATGAGCGTCTGTGACATTTTACTGAATTTTATTCCTGTTGGTGTATATTGAAGCTTTTTGTTTTAATATTGGCATTAGAGATGTATTTTTGGAAAAACAGAGCTTTGAAATATAAATTGGGATGTTAGCAAACTAATAATCTAAACAAGTAACTTTTTGTGTAATTTAATTCCATTTCTGTACTGTGAATTCTTCTCTTTGACAGTTGCAGGCAGAGTATGGAAAATGTCAACAGCAAATTAAAGAGCTGATGAAGAAATTTAAGGAAATACAGGCACAGGTACTGTAGATCAAAGGGCAACATTGTCAAGATTTATGTAAAGCAAACTGAACTTTGCCTTAAGAGTTAATTTCATATTCTTTCCAGAATTAATCAATTAAATGGGTCATTTGTAAAGCACCTGTGTAACCTCTAGGACAGTTATTAAGACAAAATCAACAGTCAGTTTCTCTTGTTTTACAGTTATGTGTACTGTAAGACTTGAATTGCTTAAAGCTGTCTTCTATCTCTGATTAAAAAATAAACATTTCAAATGAATCGTTATCAAAAAAAGAATAGTTCTTTTGTTAATTAAAATCTACCTGTAATGCAGTAGGGAGGTTGCAAAGTACCCAAGCTGTCAGAACTAGAAGAAGATAGCTGTATTGAGCAAGTGCCATTTTGATAAGGCTAAACTGCTCTTCAAATTGAGCTCGTGTCTGTGCACTGTGCCATCCCATCTCGTTAGATTATCTTGGGCAATTCTGCATCTTGCTCTACTGTGTGTTACTGATAAGTCAAAAAGATTCTAAGCTTTAAATGGTAAGCAATTTCTGCTCTGTGACACTTCTGAATTGTTTTCTGCAAAATTTGCCTGCTCTTCTGATCAGGCTTTGCTGAGGACAGTTATTAAAAGAGGCTGTCTCTAGAACTGACAGATAGGATTCTAGAGTGTTGCATCTAAAAATGCTAGAATAATATAGCACTTAAAATTGTGTAAGATAGCTTTAAGTTCTTTCAGAGAAAGACAGAAGATACATCTGTCATTTGATGTGGTGACCGTGAAAGCAACAAGTAGTGTGAATGAATGAAGCAAAAAGGAGGACTGTAGTCTTTTAGCTCTATGGTTTCCTGTTTGGCTGTTGGGTTTTTTGCATATTTCAGTTTTAATAAGTTGTGTGCTTACATCATTACAAGTAATTACTAAGAACATAAACAGAAATGTGAGTGATGTCTTGTTGTTGTTTTGCTATCTTAATGATCTAAAAAAAAAAAAAAAACCCACCCTTATTTGGGCCTCAGCAATTCTGACTTCTCCAAAACATTTTTTCATGTGTTCTGCTGTCAGTTTACACATGAGATTGGACTTTTTTTTAACAATTGTCTTGTGCTATGCTTTGTTACATATTTGGTTTCCCAGGCTAATTCTCATTTTCCCTCTTTCTCCCTACTCCTCTTTTTCTTTCTCTATTTATTTAAAAACAGAATATCATTCTACAGAATGAAAACCAAGCTCTTAAAAAAAATATTTCAGCGCTTATCAAAACAGCAAGAGTGGAAATTAACCGTAAGGATGAAGAAATCAGTAATCTCCATCAAAGGTACTAACAGACTGTAGAACTTCAAACATGATTTTTGTCTGATCTTGTTCATGTACTTGTTAAAAACCTTTTTTGTATCTTAAATGAAGTAATTACGTAGCAAGTAATTGAGTAATTTTGTACTAGTATAATCTGAGGAAATAGGTAGATTTTTTTTTGGCTTGGTGAACTCTTTGATTTATAGTTTAGAGAACAAAATACAAAGGATGACCATTTTTCTTTTTTGTTTTGCTTAGTCACCCATTCCAGTTGGGTTTTCTAACCACCTCACGTGTTTTAATGCAGGTGTTTTGTGTGTTTCAGCTTTGAAACTACTGTATTTTCTAGTCACAGACAGATGAATGCCATTAAATATTTAAAATAGTAAATGAACATAAATAAGGAGATGGTATGTTTTCATGACAAGATGTGAAAATATTCTCTCCAGTGGTGAAAGTTAGCTAGAAGATTTTTGGTGATTTCTTCTAGTCTTAATGCAAGGAAGATCTTCAAATATTTAAGTATGTATGGGAGGGTAGCTGAGCGTCAGATTTTTGGACGGCTTGAACCAAAGTAGTGGTCCAAGATTCAGGACTCCTGTCCTGCCACGGTAGGTTGGCCTGCTTGTCAGTTACGCAGTGTCAGCCACATCATTGATTTGTTCGTCTTTCAGTTTGACCTCTGGATTTTTCTTGCACCAAAAGGTGTCATAAAGAAGTTGGATCATTTGACATTACTTGGTAGAGACTACATGCTTATCAACTATGCGATGTTTTCTAAATCAAGAAAATTATGAGAAATTATCAGATTGAGGTCAAGAGGTTTTAACATGTAACTCATTCAGTTGATTGATACAATAAATCAGTTTCACATATTTGAGTGCAGTATTGTGTTCCATTTTTTAAAAATATGTTCTTGTTTTGAGTATTCATCTTCCCCAAAGTGCTTTCAAATTCTGTTGCAGTACCTTCTGACAGTGATGAAAATTGATAAATGAAATATTTGGTCTAGCTATTTTGGAGGCATCCATCATGGAAAATCATGAGAAAGTGGCACTCTAAGGCCTTAGAAATATGCCTTGCCTGCTATATGATCTATAATAAATTAGCTCACCTTAAGCTTCGTGTCTGCCTGTGAGGACTGCTTTGAGGGAAGTCATTAGCGGTTATCTCAAAAAAATGCTTGGATACTTACATTCACCACACATGAATTCAGATGTAATGGCAAAATATCGACAGTATAGTTTAAATATAGGAATGGGTTTTGGATTACAACAGCAGTTCTCTCTGAAGCTCACTTCTCATCACACAATTGCATATTCTTGGAATATAGCCGTGTTGCATAAACTGGTTGTTACATATTTAGATTTACTGTTTTGTTCCATAAGCAGTGTGCAGTTTTAAAAAGCAAAACTGATCCTGTTTTGTTTCGGAGGTAAAGAGCTGATTCCTTACAAATGGACACTGGAACCAATGTAGAATTTCAGGCCAAAACAAAATACCTGTGCGTAGTACCTACTTCATCCTTAACTAAAAACAGAAGCCATATATTTTGAGGTTGCTGCTATCGTTTTTTGTTATGACTTCTCTTTACTTCCATAGGGATTAGACACAATCACTCTTCTGAGACAGTGAAGGGTATTAAAGAAGGCCGGCATTGTCTTTAATTATGTAATTATAATGAAGTGCTTTGTAGAATATGACAGAAATGTGTCTTTTTTCTTTGGTGGTGAGGTAGCTTTCATGAGTTCTTTTGGTAATGAGTAGGAGTTCAGATTATATATATAGACTGCATGTGCCTTTTTAAATTTGTTTTCTTTTTATTATGATGACCTCAGATCAGTAGCACCTGGCCTTGATGAGATTCGATTATTGTATTTTACTAGTTTTGTCTAGCTTGCATGAAGTTCCAACTTCAGAAACTTGTTTGCTTACTGACTGGAGTAAGCACAGGTTGCATACCTATTCTTTTGGCTGTCAGTTTATGAAGTAGTAAACTACTGAATTTTTTATCATTAATATTGCAAACAGTGGGTGTGTGTATTTAAAAAAAATCCTAAATGAAGGCTTTCTCGCTGGACAATGAAATATTGTTTTTAATTACTGAATCATTATTTTAGAACAAATACAGTATTTTTCCACAGATCTTGCTTTTTTCACATTAATTTAGTTTGGAAAACGTATACAAATTATGTTATTTTACAAGGGATAAAATAGGACTTTACTAATTCCATATGTTTTCTTCAACTTAAAGCTGGAAGAAAGGTTGATGAGTTTGTAGAAATAAATGGATAATTTGACTTAGTTATTTTTAAATAAATTTCAAAACTAACATGCAGATTTCTTTTCTCTGTATACACAGGCTATCAGAATTTCCCAATCATCGAAGTAACTTCACCAGGGCAAATCTTCCTGGATCAACTAATGGAAGGTGCTCTGAGATGTGTAAGACAAAAGATTACAAATTCAGATCTTCTGACTTAGGTGACAGTATAAAGACGGATCATAGAATGAAAAATGACTGTCCAAAGGATACATACCACAGTTATTCATCTCATAGCGTGGAGAATGGGAAGTCTAGCTCTGATAAAAGAAACACTCCATATGTACTGAGATACCCTCCTGAAGAGCTCTGCAGTGATGGTACTCATATATGTCCACCAAACCATGACCATAGTTCCAGCAAGGATAACAAAAAGGAAAAAAAAGAAACAAAAAGTGATGAACAATATAGTAGGGGAAATGTCAACAAATACAAAAGAGAAGTACATCAAAGTAATGGTAACAGTGGTATTTGTAACAGTATTGATAGTGAAGAAGGGAATTCAGATCCTCATCAGAAGCTGAAAGCCCACTCAGATAAGGCTAGTAAAAATGAGTTGCAACAAAGAAATCAGAACATAAAAGTTAAATGCAGCCCATCCACAGAAAGAAAAGTAGAAAAGAGTGTTTCTTCCTGGGATAAACAAACTACTGGTAAAGACAGATGTCAAGTAAGAGGAGAATTGTATGCAGGTGAGAGATCACTGAATGTGATGAAGAAAGACATTAAAGTGCATGATAAAGATGAAAAAAACTCTGGCCAAAAAATTAAACCAAATGAAAAGCTACAGGAGCAATCGAGGAGGTCTGGTAGAGGGAACAGTCCATACTCAAAGAATGAACATTCGAAGACTCTTCATGAGTCACGTAAATGCCGTGTGGAAGAGTCCAGAACAGGAAGAGACATCGACTGCAAGAGAGACAGAGGAGCAAATGATCATAGTTCTCGAGAAGGAAGGTCTTCACCTTCTAATTCCAGCAGCAGAGAGCATAAATATACACGCTTTAAGGAAAACAGTAGTAGATATGAGTGGGAAACAGCACATTCCAAATCAGAGAAGCACAGAACTGAAGAAAAAAGGAAAAGAGAAAGAGAAAATCAGGATGAAAATAGACATTCTAGAAGTGAAAGAAAAGTTACAAAAGATGTTTCTCACCAATCTGCAAAAAAAGCTAAGAAAGATACAGATGTAAAAAGTGAGAGAAACAAGTCCTATAAGTCAGAAGAAACACCCAGAGTAGCAGATAGTTTAAAAGACCATAAATTTCCCCAAAGTAAAAATCACTCTGTGATGAAAAGCAAAGACTTAAAACTCAGCTTTATGGAAAAGCTGAATTTAACTCTTTCTCCTGCAAAAAAGCAATGTCTTTCTTCAGCTGATGGACTTAAAGCACCTTCCCAAATGGCTACAGGTGAGGGAACTACAGAGCTCACCCTGCATGCAGATATGGTAGATTCTGCCCACCTTGTTAATTGTGGTGCTGCAGAGCAAATGAATTCAACACTACAAGTTCTGGATACTGCAACTAAAATCAGCGTGGAACCAACACTTCCTGTTTCTGTCAATTCTGAAAATGAAGCCTTGAAAGTAGCAGCAGCAGATCCAGCACAGTCTGAAGCTCTGTCAACAGTGACAACCAGTGAAGTGAGCTCAGAAACCATACAGGAGCTAGTAGTGGACCACATACAATCCCAAGCCTTGCCCGGAGAAGCAAAGGTACTGATTCCTGATGAGATGCTGGCTGAAACTTTGTCATCATCAGCAGCAGAGGCTTGTGAGCCAGTTGAATCAGAAGCTTCAGCAGTGGCTGTGACAGATCTGAATCACCCCGAAGCTTCCTCGCAGGAGATGGCAGGGAGCGTGAAACAATATGAAAACTTGCCTGTGACAGTGTGTGTGATGCAGGGTGATAATGTGCCAGCAGCAGTAATGGGACAGTCTGAAATGGACGGTGAAGGTGTGGGAGCCCTTCCTGAGTCAGCAGCGGAGAAGGAAGATGCAGATGAAATATGGCTAGCTGCTGGCACAGAGAACTCTTCAGGCCACCAGGCCTCTCAAAACCTTGTCTTATGCAACCTGGAAGCCAAAAGTTCTGGTGACTTGGAATCATGTGATGCAGCAGATGATACTAATGTAACAAAACCAGAATCTTCAGTTGAAATAGTGAAGGATGGTGATCATTTGACTGTAGAAAATCTTGAGCCTCCTGTTGAGGAAAAGGCAGTCTGTGAAATTAGTATGAATACATCTCAGTCACCTGATAGAACTGTATTAAATAATACGGATGTACCATTACTTGACCAGAATGCTTGTGATGTGGAGCAAGACTTAACTGATATTGGTACAACAGCGTCTTCATCTACAAGCGGTGAAATGTATCCTAAAACTAAGGAGAGAGAACCTAACCCAGTACCTGTTGATGATGACAGTTCAATACTGAGCATTGATCTCAATCACTTGAGGCATATTCCAAAAGCTATCAGCCCACTGAACAGTCCGATGCGCCCTTTGCCAAAAGCACTTAAGATGGAAAGTCCCTGCAAAGGTCTTGTGAAGAGTTATAACAAAGGTATTCATGTATATGTATGTTCTAATTTGTTTTAGAAATAAAGACTTAGAAGATGCATTCACGGAAAGCAGAAATTACTTTCTTTTAACTGCTTTCTCAAAAATACAAATTGTTTCTTCTTTAGCTATGTAAGTCACAGTGGTCCTTTTATCACAGAACTGTTCGATGCTTAAGTCAAGATTGTAGCTAATTAAACCTGCAGTGCAAACAAAATTGGAGTTAGTCACTGCTAAAAGCTGAATAATTGAAATAAGAGTTTATATACAAATGTCTAAAATGTGTGTGTATATATGCCTCTTACGTGTGTTACTTCTGACCATATATATTAGATCTTTCTGGAATGTTAAGGCAGGAGTTACTCAGGATCATATTCTTTCAAGTATTTATTTCTCTGAATGCTGAAGAGGGTACCTAAGACTCTCGGTTTTTAGGAATGTCATCTAAGAAAAATCTCTGGATAAATTTCACTGAATTTTTAGGTGTGTTTGATCATTGTGACTCAGTTTTTTTTAAAAAAAACAGGTCATAGAACACTAGAATATACCATTAATCAAAAGCTAACTCCTAAGCAGGATGTCAAGGAGATAAATTATTGTGACACCACTCAAAGGAAGAGAAAGTAGTCAACCCAAAGTTTAAATCTTTTCCTTAGCCAATTTTTAAAGCTTCCTGTAGTGTCCTGCTGCAACTAATAGGTTTTCTTGGAAGTTTTGACTTCTTTGTAGAAAAGGAATAGGAGAGTAGCACCAAAGTTCTTTCTCTTGTGTTTCAAGTCATAGTGTTTGTTTGGTTTGGAGTTTGTTTTGCGTATCTTAGTGTGGTTTACTCTCAGATTCTGTCTCTTGTATTTGAGAAAGCTGCTCTCTCAAATATGAATTCCTTTAGTGGTCTACATTTTATTCCTACAGTGGTTTATATTCTTTGAACAGCCTACAGGTACATGGGGGCAGAGTAGATTAACATCAAATAAGTGTTCTTCTCTTTTCATGTAGTGCTTCTCTGGTTTAACTATAAGAAGAATCATTCCTGTCTGGAGCTTACAGCCATATTACAAAGCACTGGCTTTCATCTCTGCAGTTAAATGCCTAGTTGTCTTTGTGATCTAACTAGTGATACACCTATCTAATGTTCTACATGTGTTAAATTGATGGGAGGTCATGGCTTCTCTTGGCCTAGAAATTCAATACTCCCATTTCTACTGTTCTGCAGGACATGCATTAATGCTGTATTTTGACCACTTTTGTGTTGTACTTTCATTTTGTCAAAATACCAAGTTGGTTAGTCTGAGAACATACTGTTCCTTGTAAAACTGAAATGGAGGCAATAAAGAAATATTGTTTTGCTACTGCAGAATCTGTGTAAACATTTTCAAATACTGCTTGAAAACATTAATCAAAAGTTTGTTTTATAATGAGAAGGAATTCAGATACAATCATAGACCTAATGAAAAGTTTGTTAAGAGTTCATTAAGCACTCTAATCTATGTGAGATTGAACATAACAGTTTTATTAGCTAGTGTCCAACAAGCCTGTAATTAACTGCAAATCCCATTAATCAATACATACATATTTGAGTGGATTTTTTTATACACTGGAAATTAGCTTGCTTTGTAGCCAACCATATTTGCTTATTTTTCTTAACTAAATAGCATTTGTTTTGAATTTTAAGTAAATATTGAATCTCCAAAAAATATAGAACATTTAATAAACTTTCTTGTGAGACAGAGCCTTTCTTTTCACATACTCCCTATTTTTATCATTCAGGAACCTGAACTTGAGGTTTTTTTAACATCTCTTTAAAAAAAAATCAAACCAACTTTGTTATCCTGTTGTGCTTTATCATCCTGGTTATCCTAAATGCATCAAGAACCGAAATAGGAGTTTACCACATGTATAGTGGCTAGTATAATGGGCCTCTCTTTGTTCAGTAACGTAGTGTACCAATGGACTTGAAGAGTTAAAGTCACTCCTTGTCAGTAGAGAAAAAGTTAGTTGAATGCAGACATTAAAGGCGTTTGTATTGCTCCTTTTGTTTTCATCATAACATTATCAAAAGGAAAACAGCTATTATAAGTAAACCTAAATTCATAATGATGTCAAAGTTAAAATTCAGCTTGTGCAGTGTTAAAAAAAATTGTTAAAATGAGTGGAAAATTTCAAAGCTAATGGGAACTTAGAGACTTGTCTCTTTTCAATGGATATGTTTGTAGGAATGATCATGCATCTTTGGTGAAAAGTCAAGTCCTTATTTGCCCTCTGAAGCTCCGAAAAATCCCATTCTGCTGAATGGGAACTGCCCAAATTTTCCATAACTCAAACTTCCTGAATTGTCATTGTCAGTTTGAAACAGTCCTGAACAGTCACTTTACAGAATAGAATTCTTATGTTTTTCTAAAAATATCTGTTTTTAATTCTATTCTTTGTGCTGATTATCAAACTGTTTTCTTTTTATAGATTTAATTGCTGAAGGTACAGTTGTCATCTGTCCCTCAAAGAACTTGTCAAAGGAGGTAAATAAAGAAAATCAAAAGCCTCTTAGCCTGTCTGATACACGCTTAGAGATCGAGTCCCAGCTGAGCATCTCTTCAGATGAAATAGAAGAAGGAGAGATCATAAGCAGTGAAGATGAAGAAAAATCTAAATCAGAAGGACACTCTGAAAATCCAAAAAAGTCAAGACCAAAAACTTCTCCTGAAACACGGAATTTGACCAGCAGTCCACAAAATCAAAAGAACAAAACTATACATTGCAATGAGGATAATGGAAAATTTGTTTCTGTGACAGTAAGTACAAAGAACAGAGAGAGACATAAAAATCAGACTTTCAGGTCTTCGAAGGAAATGAAGAAAAATAAAACTGTGAGCATTACTTGTCTTGAAAAAATAGTTCAGGTTATAGCTGAACCTTCAAATGTACAAGAAATCATGCAAATGCTAAGAGCTATACGAAAACAGATGAGGAAAAATTATATGAAATTCAAGGTACACTTCCCAGTTCAGCATTTTCACAGAATTATTGAATCTGCTATCATAAATTTTACATCTTTAATAAAGCATCTGAACTTCTCCAAAATGTCTACATCAGGTGAGACATTAAAATTGAATGTATGTGATATTATAGAGTCCAAACTCAAGCAAGTTAAAAAGAACACGATAGTGGACCGTCTTTTTGAACAACAAGTATCAGATATGAAAAAAAGGTTATGGAAATTTGTAGATGAACAGCTTGACTACTTATTTGAGAAGGTAAAGAGAATCATAGTAAAACAGTGTGATGTGGTAAAGCTGGGAAATGAGAGTGAGGAAGGGAAGCTTGAAAGAACAGGAAAACAAAACCACAAAGTCAGTCATAAAAATGATGTGCAAAGATCTAGGAAAAAATCTCTGAAAGCCAGATCTCAAAAATCTCAAGAATATGTCCTTTCTAAGCAATCTGTAGATTATCAACGACTTAAGTGTCACCATGAGAAAAATAAAACAGATGCACCGAAAGCTGCTTTCACAAAATGTCTTAACTCCATTGATAACACAAGGAATTCCCAAACCAAAGTGCAGCCCACTAAAGAAAATAATTTTCAATACACTATCACTCCGTTGAAGGGCGTAAAACATGAAGGATTCCAGCAATTCAGAGATGCTAACAAGTCTGATCTTAGTTATGACCTTCTCACAGAACAGCAAGCATCCACTCTTACATTTAATCTTGTCAGTGATGCTCAAATGGGTGAAATTTTCAAAAGCTTGTTGCAAGGCTCTGATCTCTTGGAAAAAAGTGGTAGCAACATTGACAGACATGATTGGGAATTCAGGACACCAGAAAAACAGTTTTCAGATAATCATAAATGCAAAAGTAGTACTTCTGAATTGGTGCAAAGGATTGCACCAAAGGAGGTCCATGTGGAATCTCGATCAGTAGAGGATATTAGCTGGGCTGTTGTTTCACCTATAAGAGCTCCATCTTTAACTTCTAGGCTTCAAATGTCTGTTGATCCAGATGTACTAGATGAAAGCTGTATGTTTGAGGTTCCTACAAGTGCAACTTCATGCAAAGAAGATGAATGCAGCTTACAAAAGAGTAAATCGTTTGTTTCTTCTATCCTCCTTGAAGATTTGGCTGTTTCCTTAACTATTCCATCACCTTTGAAATCAGATGCTCACCTCAGCTTCCTAAAATCTGAGACTAATTCTAGCTCAACTCCTGAGTGCGTCCTTAGTGCACATTACAGCGAAGATGCTCTTCTTGAAGGGGAAGATGCCACTGAACAAGACATTCATTTGGCTTTAGAATCTGATAACTCGAGCAGTAGATCAAGTTGTTCTTCATCATGGACAAGTCGTCCTGTTATTCCTGGTTTTCAGTGTCGCTCCAGCCTGCCAATGCAAGCAGTAATCATGGAGAAATCCAATGATCATTTCATTGTGAAGATTAGGCGTGCAGTGCCATCTATCACCCCAGCATCTGATCAGATGGCTTTAGTGAAGGAGGCACGGGCTTCTTCAACCAAGAATGAAAAAGAAGAAATGAGAAGTGGTGGAAAAGGAAGGGACAGGCAGAGTGCTATAGCAGCTACTTTGCAGGAAGCTGTCAAACCGGATCTGGTTAAGACAGATCAGTTACCTTATGGCAGCATTGGAAAAGAGCAAAATCCTGCCTTACCTCATCCTCTGAAGGAGTCTCATAATAGTTCTGGAAAGGAAGAAACTACCCTCTTGCTTGGGCCTTGTAGAAAACCTTCAAAAGTAGATAGCCGTGACGCTGAAAGCCCAAGTGAAGGCTCTGGGCAACTTCAGACACACAAATCAGAAGTATCTGAAAACACTGATGGAACTGTTGTTAGATCCCAAGCTTCTTTTCCTGTTGGATGCAGTGTAGAGTCATGCATAGACTTAACAGATGAAAGTGTTAAAAAAACTTCATGTTTTGCAGTGGAATCTACTGCAAATAACAGGAGTTGCCAAGTTTCTACAGGAAACTCAGAAATCAGGGATAAAAAGGAAATGGAAGAGTGCTCCAATGCATTCATAGACTTAACAGAAGAGCTTTCCAGTGAGACTACAGCAGATGAATGTAATCTTGAAGAAAAATCCACTTTGGATACTGACAGAGGTTGCCAAATAAGCATAGATGACAAAACTAGTAAAAAACGGAAAAAGGAGACTGTCGAAGAGAATTCCAACTTAAAAAGACAACGAAAAGAAACTGAATCAGTGGATGAAGGCAGCAATGGAAGTGATGTAAAATCTGAAGGGATGAATTCAGGACAGAAACAATGTCACAGTAAGAATAATGAGCTGCAACAAAACAAAGACTCTTCTCCTTTGTCCTCATGTGCTTCGTCACCTAGTCTGTATGCCAAAAACATCATTAAAAAAAAAGGAGAAGTAGTAGTTTCCTGGACAAGGTAATAACTTCTGATTTCATCTGTTCCTTTTTATTTGTTCTGTATTTTAATCTATGTGGTGCACTGGAAAGTGGGGGAAAAACAGGATGTTTATCTGGTACAACATAGTACGACATATACTGCATAGTAGTATAGGAGCCTCCTGTCTGTGGCAAATGGCTTTATGAAAATGATTTCTTCCCTTAAAGTACCACTGAAAGGTACAAAAGTCTGTTTTATTCTTTTTCTTTGGAGTCATCCAGTGGAAAGTAAATTTCAGAAATGAGCTTATTTCATGCAATTCTGTTAGCAGCCTTTGGAAGAGAGCAGCTTTTCATTATTTTGGGGGGTTAAATCAGATTTGCTGTAAAGAGTAATACTTCCATACATCATAGCTAACTCTTTCACTGACCTATATTTTGGTGGACCTGTGTATTTTTGCTTTTGTTTTTAAAGCTTATATGTGAATGTAACAAGATCTACTTTATTACACTGCAATTCTTGGTTCCCCTGGCCGTTTCCTTGCTAATCCAAAAATTACACCCAACCTCTGCAAGGATGAAAGTATTTGATGCCCTGGAAGCATTGGTAACTGGGTAAAGGAGAGAGGACAAAGACTTCCCCCCACTGAAGACATGAGAGCAAACAGTGTTCTGCTTGGGAGTCTGTACAGCTCCATCTGCAGAAATGTACTAGTCAACCTTTCAGCCCACATATTGTTTGTAAACGCATGCTGTATGTGCTAGTTACCACCCAGTTAATGGGATGTGCATAACAAATGAAGTGGCTGTATAGAGATGAGATATGTGCAAAGTTATTGTGTGGGATCATAAAATAAATCTTTGAGAAGCTATGTTTAGCAGATTGTATGTTCTTGCTACAGCTTCATAAAATCTATGGTTTACATAGAGGATGCTAAAATATTCAGGACATAGTTTTACTGAACTAAATTTCAGATACAAAAAGGCTTTGAGGTAGGATTTTTAAATGAAATAACTAAATAATAATGAAAAAAGACTGTAAAAAATATTGTGATTTTTTTAACATACAAAACAAGGAAATAGAATAATATTGTTAAAAAATTTCCTTATGGATATGACTAGACTTTTTGTGTCTCAGTCTTTGCCCATCTTTGAACTATGCCTAAAAAAGTTATTTAAATAAGATATGTAGGGTTTTTTTTTCCTGTGGAATGAAGGAAATTAAATGTAATTTATTCAATTATTGTAACCAAAGAGTCATTGTATCTATGATGTAGTGGTAGTGTCTGTATACATTTTTACAAATACCTAAACTAATTAACAGGAAAAATAGCAAATAAGCGACACATTCATGAATAGACTCCAGGTACTATTTTTCTCATTTGAGCTGTAGGTATGCTCTGTGTGCATTATATTAGGCTACTTACGGAAGTCAGACATATCTCTGTTTAATCTCTGAACTTCAGTGAGCCTTTGAGAAAAGTTGCTGCCTAGTCATGCAATCTGAGGAAAATCTACCTCAAACTACTGGTCCCTTTGGAACTTATGAGATGCTTTCAAATGAAGTTTAAGTTATTGCTTCAGAAGCATAAACGTATTTTTAATGATTTTGGTTTGGGGCTAACTCTTGTAATAATGCTGCCGTTCCTAACAGGATAACATGATTTCACTATCGCTTGCTTGTTTGTACTGGTTCTGTTATTCTGTGTCAGTAGAGGGGAGAGTCCTCTAACAGTTCATTGCTGCTATTTGAACTCATGTTTTGTAGTTTGGAACTACTTCTAATTGGGTATATTTCTGTATATTTCTATATGGGCATATGTACAAATCTTAAAACTTTAAAAATCTGTTTTTGCTATAGAAATGATGACCGAGAAATTTTACTGGAATGTCAGAGAAAAGGACCATCAAGTAAAACCTTTGTTTCCTTAGCCACTAGGCTGAACAAAAGCCCAAATCAGGTAGGTATAGCCATTCTTAATAAGAACTACGTCAATACTTTTATGATTGCCATTGAGCTAAGCCTTGAGAGATCTTCTAACTAAAAGTTGTTTTTTTATTCATGTCTTTTGTTGGGGAGTTCTTGAAAAAGAATCTTAGATTCTCCCAGTTGTTGCTTTTTAAAAATATATGTTGACAGAATATTACAGTCCTGGGATTCATCAGCATTTGTTTGATTGGTACCTTAAAACTGCTGCACTCAGTGAAAATTTCAGTCATAACTAATTTGAAGTCTTTGGCCTTTCCCTGTCAAACCTTCTCATTGGAGTGAAACCTGTGAGAAACTAATAGCGGGCTCTAGTTCTTTGCGATGAACCTGGAGGCAGTTTCATAATCAAAGGTGTAGGAAGATTTCTGTGAAGTACAAATACAATTAACACAGTGGTGGTATTCTTAAAATTCTCCCCTTAAAATGTAATGGAAGCAAAAAAGCACAAAATAGTCTTATTTTTTAAAACAAACAGAACTTACACTGTCAGATCAGTCTGTGTTTGTATGGAAATCCAGGGCCTTAATAACATAACTTTTTTGTTTTCCACTAGGTTTCAGAAAGATTCAAGCAGCTAATGAAGCTATTCAAGAAATCCAAGTGCAAATAACTTACCACCATGCTGCTTTGTGGTTACAGGATTTAACTGTTAGCAGTAATGATGGACTATAACCACTGTATTTGCGTGAAGTGGGTAGCAGGAGGTATCCAAATCAGAATACTACGTTTGATAAATCTACTGCACTGCTAGTTAGTACTTCCCTGTCCATGGTTCCTCTGAAATGTTTTGTCAGAGCAACAGAATAACACAGAAGAAACTGGCTGAGAGAGAATGCGCGTGTACAGATGGTGCAGTGTTGTTTCAAGGGAGTGGCATCTCCTGTTGGTTAAATGCTTTCTTTAAGTAAGGAGAAGAATGCAGTCAAGTAGAAATGGTTGCTCTTGCTTGTCTTGGCAGAAGTACTCTATACCATGATGTCAAACTGCGATTTTAAAACATAAGAGTTCCTTGGAGACAAGTTAGTAGACAATGCTGGAAAACGATGAATACGCTATCTTGGTTGTGTTGAAATGTGAAAACTGGTACTTTAAGAAGTCAGGCTTTTTTCCTTTGAAACAAGCAAAGGTAATGATTACAACAATTCTAGAAGATGCTTATCCAGTAATTGAATTCTGATGGGAAGAAATAGGTCGTTCTTCACTATTTTGTAAGATGCTCATTGGTGGGTTTCAAGGAGAGAAAATTTGGCAATGAGTATATGATTTGTCTTCAACTTTAAATGTACTCTCTAAGCCACTTCAGTGTTCCAAAAGAAAAAGATGAATTAATTTATTTGAGGATGTCCATCTATTTACATTAATAATAGAGAAGGTCTAGATGGTTGTCCTCAACTAGACTCCTCACCTTTAGATTTTTAAACTCAAATAAAATGAGTCCCAACTGCTGTGATACAGTGGAGCCAGCCGTTAAGTCAGTGACCAGTTTTTCCATTTCATTTAAATTGTGAAATGTTGACAAGTATTCATTTAACAAGAACGATTGTGCAGTTTAAAACATCTTGCAGTTCTGCTGACATTTAAAATGAGTTAGCGCTGAGTTTGTATAGTTGAATTTTTTTTTCTCCAAGAAAAATGTAAAGAAATGTATCTTCTCCAAACCACATCTTGGAATGATTCTTAAGTCAGTTTAAATTAAGCTAATTTAGGTCAGTAGGCCTTCTGCATAATGAGCATTCCATTTAGTTTCCAAAAAAATATTTTTTTAATTTAGAAACGGACCTTTGCAGTTATACAAAATGTTACTTTATACTAATTAGCCAGGAGAAAAACTTATTTTTCTTTTTAAATACAAGCAAAAGCTTGTCTACTTGGCATGCTTTGGCAGCAATTGTATATATCGTTACAAATTGTTTAGTACATCAGAAAATCATGCTGTTCCATCTTGAAGGATTCTGACAACTGCCTCTGGTTTTTCTAAACATACTGAAAGTGTATCTATTTATGTACATCTTTCTATATACATTGGTGCTTTATCCCAAGTTTCTAAAAAGCTTTACTTCCTCCCTGTAAGAAGCATTCCTGTGAGTTGCACAGGTCAGGCTTGTATTATAAATTCATTGGTGTTTGAGGTTTTCATTGATACTGAGGATCAGAATTGCTGTAGTCCTCATTTAGTCAGAACATCTGCTGAGATTAGCTGGACTTCCTTTAACAGCCCCACTTAAACACACTGCTTCTGATCTTGGATTAAGTTGCTTTCTTATAGAATCCAATGAATGCTTCTTGAATTTCAGGATAATGGTTTCTGGCTCACTTCCTGAGACTTAGTAACTAGCAGGACAGACTTTTCACTCTACTCAACCATCAGATAATTTATCAGTGAAAGTTGCCACTGACACCTCTGGAATATTGTAAACATGACCTGTGGAACTGTCTGTCATGCTGCCTAACAGTGGATAGTTCTGATTTTAGGCAGCATTCTGGAAACTCCTAAAAGGAATTTCTTGCATAGGTTGTACTGCCAGTTCTGGCAGTCTTCCATCTTGCGTGCTCACTTCTAAAACATTTTCATTTGGTGAGCAAATGCTATCTTCAGAGCTGCATAGGCCAGACCTAGTTAGTGGTTTAATTGGGAGATCTGTGTACCTATCCATGCTTGTTCTTAATGAACACTTGTGACAATTGTTTACTTATTGAAATTTAAGTTTAGCTGAATTTGTTCTCTGAAAAATGCTGTTCTGCAAGCTGACCAACGTTTGTGGAAAAATCAGACTCTACTAAGAGTATATTTAACCATATCTTTATAGATCAAAATATGCACAATACTGAAGGCACTGAGGGAATCAGCCTCACTACTTTAGTGCTTCCTCTCTGTCTCAAAAAAGCAGACAGTATTTTATTATGAAGTCATTTATTTCTTGGCTGTGTGTATTTACTTATCTGTACAGGTTGGGGTGGGTTAGCCTTTGGTTCTGACTTGGATTTTTTTTGTAAATTATAAAACTTTTAAAATGTTCTGTCTATTGTAAGTATTTGTACAGATTCCTACACTGTCATGTAAAATATCTTGTGTGTATATATATATAAATATATGTATAAAAATAGAGCTTTGTTTAGCCAAAGATGATTTTTAACTATATGAAGCCCCGGGTTTATTTTGTATAAACTAGTTTGCTTACTGTAAAAGCAATGCAAAAAATAAAACTGTAAAATTCACACAATTATGTTCTTGTTGAACTAAAGTTGGTTCAGAGTGTTCTTGTAGCATTGTACTTAGTTCTTTAATAGAAATTTTGGTGCACATGTGCAAGAAGTGCTTCCTGTAAATTTACAGCCTCATTTGTGAAACCACAGGCAGACAAAAACATTTTCTAGAACTGTTGGCTAATGGCTTAGCAACTACAAATGCTGTAAAGCAGCACTGAAATTGACTTGTGTTACTGAGTAGCTATGTTGATGTTCTGACTAAAAAAACATAGGGGTAATCAGCTGCTGCTCTCCTACAACTACTGCTTCAATTACATACTTGCTTATTTTTAGTGAACTTCAGTGCATCAGAAATTGATGAATCTAATTAACTACAAACCTTCCTCTAAACCATTTATGAATTACAACCTATGCCATTCCTGTTTTCCTAAAGTCATTGCGTTTTTCATTGAGGAAAAAAATGTTTTTGTATCCAATATATATATTTTTCCACTGGAAGAGTAACAGGCATCACTTTGAGAATCATACTCCACTTAAACTTTGCTAGTGTAGCCTATGCCTCCTTTCATCCAACACACACACTTTTCCAGCATTTGGTTTAAAAAAATCCTAAGTCATACAGGTATCGGAAGATTGTGTAAAGGAGAAATTTATAAAGGGTTTATGGAGGAGTCACAGGCATACATCACAGTGAAAGCATAGGAAATCAGATATTGAATTTTGAGGGGTGTCTAAGGCCTGTGTAGTCTGTTGCCAGCTAGCTGTCTATGTAAAATAGTAGACTGGAGGAATGTCATTACTTCAGGCTCCAGAGTAATGCTTTATCTGTCAATCCAGCAATCTGCAGCTCTTTACTTTCAATTAGTCATCTTTGTTCTAAAGCCAGCTGGATAATAATCTTACTGCATTGTCATGCAGTAAGGCTGCCTTGCTAAAGCATACCAAGAAACAGGTTTAAGGAATTCTTAGCTTTTGAGAAGAATATATGAAATCAGTCAAAACATTTCAGGAGTAAAGTTGGCTTTAATAGCCAAAAGGCCAACCACATTCTGGGACGCTTTAGGCCCAGCACTGCCAGCTGGGTGAGGGAAGAGGTTGTCCCATTCTACTTTCTTGTGGCAGTCAGAAAGACCAACACGATGGAAGAGACATTACAAAAGAGGTAGAAGGACCAGCACGATAGCAAGGTGCTACAAGGGAAGGGAAGTAGATTGCTCACCTGTATCAGAAGTTTCTGGGTTCACAGGGAAAAGCTTTCACCAAGGAGGGAATTCTAAGCAGCAGTCAGCCCTTAAATGAGGCCTAAGAGGCCTCCTTGATGGCTCCACCCCTTCCAGTCACACAGGTGAATTGTCTTCACCTGTGCTCCCAGGGCTGACTGGGTCTTTCCTCCAGGTGCTCAATCAGTGATTCAGGCCATGACTCAGCAGTTCCCATACAGCTGTGCATCCTCAGCTTGAGCACTGGGTGCAATTTTGGGCGCCACAATATAAGAACATAAAGCTATCAGAGAGCATCCAAAGAAGGGCTGTGAAGATGGTGAAAGATCTGAGGGCAAGATGTATGAGGAGCAGCTGAGATCCCTTGATTTGTTCAGCCTGGAGAAGAGCAAACTGAGGGGAGGTATCAAGCTGGTTCTCCTTGTTGCTAGTCCTTGTGTCTCCCGCAGGATTCAGATATGCTTCTGCTTTTCCAGCTCACGTGGGTTGCAGCAGACAAGTGGTAGGCTTGTGCTTGGGAGTTCAAAAGTTCAACTTCAGATATTTGCATACATGCAGACTCTCAGTCGTCTGCCTCCTGTTAGCATTTGCACTGTAAGCTGCTTTCACCTATGACAGAAATATTTACATATTGTATTCAAGGACGTGATTTACTGGGAAATATTGGTGGTAGGTGGATGGTTGGACTGGATGATCTTAAAAGTCTTTTCCAACCTCGGTGATTCTGTGCTTATAGCAAGAGTTTCCTCAGATACCACAAGTTCTTGCTCACCTCCAAATGCAACAGACTACATGAAGACCCATGTTTCCCTGCTATCACCCCCTGGCCTATCTTCCCCTTCATGTATAATTAATTCTACCGTCCATTAGCAAGCTCGCATGAGCAATCCTTTTACAACACCAATTACTGTGCTGCTAAAGCAGAAACATGGAAAACTGTCCCTAGGCAGCCTCCTGTCACCTCCCCTGCCTCTAGGAGAGGCCAACGCTTAATGCTGTGGCTATGCTGAGGGATGAGTAATGAATGCTACCTGTCCTGGTGCTGTCACCTGTGAGAGAGAGAAGAGGTGGCACAAAAAAGTGCCAACTCATGAATGAGCTGCTTCAGCTGGGAGCAGCAAAGCATATTCTCCATCAGGATGGGTAGATCATGGCTGAACAAAGCAAAAGAGGACGCTCCCAGCAGGTGTCACCAATGCTCCCTGGTGAGGCAGCATGGGGCACCAGCCTGAGGCTGCTCTGACTGAACATCGGAGGCCTTGTGGCCAGATTTGAAAAGAAAAGATGTGAAAATTACCAATGATAGGCATGAGAGAACATTGTCCTGAGAGAGAGCGTGAGGGAAGAAGCATACGGGTGAGAAAGGCCCTGGAAGATCTGGCTCGTTGGGGTGAGTATTAGCACGTCTCAGGAATAGGGACTGAAGTGCTACCTCCCTTAAAGCATTTGAAACATACATAAACCATACACCATCATTATACTGAGACTGAAGAAAAGGTGTTGTAGCCACCTTGTTTGCTGCAGGGGAAGGCTCTGAACGCAGACTTAAACATGGCTTTCAAAGAGACCGTCACAGCCTATGCCAGAAGGGATTCATTGCTATGTAGATCCGAGCTAACTCCAAAAGAGTGGGATTGGCATCTTTTGAGAACAAGTAGGAAAACCCTTAGGGAGAAGAGACTGAAGTGGAAAACAGTCCTGCACCTTTTAGGACTGAAGCGTATGTGTTTTAATGTACTTAGGTTACAAGTATAGGTGAAGGACAGACATCTCGTCCTGATGGGAGAGGCAGCAGAGAAATCTTGCTAATGCAGAGTGACCAAAAGAGAGGTGCAGACAAGGGTCAAGAGGAAGGAAAGTTCAGAGAAAAAAAATTATTTGGGGTTTCCATAAAGCGCAGAACTAGGAGTGGATATTTTTAGCATCAGAGCCTCATCTCTTGTGTCTCTGAGGTCTTGCAAAATCCTATTTTAGGAACTCATGTTCTTTTTTTAGACCTTGTCTCTCACAGTTGCAAATCCTGAGTGGTCTTCAGGGGTGACTGTAACCCAGCTGAAGAAAGGTTCCTGTGTTGAAGGCCTGTGATTCTAAACAACTTAAGTCTAGGCGACTCCATTTGCAAAGAATCAGCCTCCAGCAGACTAAATTAACTCACCAGGCAACAGAGTATGAAATCGGACATGACCGATCGATTCTTTGGCATTGATTCAGAGTGAAACTAATGGAATGTAAAGAAAATGCAGGAATGTATATGACTCTAAAAGGTGATCATTTATTCATTTTACAAAAGCAAATGTAATTTAGGATTGGGTGGAGACACAGTGTTCAAAGAACTGAATACAATGACACATAGGGACTTTACAAACTACTGCCAAACAAACTGAGCCTCAAGGGAATGGCTTTGATAGATGCCACTGACTAAAATAATTGCATGATAATTTTGGCTAGAGGCACCATCCTATAATCTGATCGTTTTAAACCACACACACAGAGTTTAGACTGAGTGATCTAAGCATCCAGATGCAAAGAACAGAGAAGTCTGCTCCAAGTATCACATCTATGCTTTGGCATTGAAAACAAAGATGTTCTAGATGTTGGAGGAAGTTTTCTAAGCTACAACCTTCAGCACCTCTACATGCTCCTTCAGCACTGTTCTAAGAACGAATAACCAAAGGCTTTCTCTTAAGGTAAGCAAGCAGAAAAAAAAATCTGCCCAGTGAAGTGCAGAGCAAGAACAGGCAGACACCTGTCAGACTGATAGCAATTCAAATTGAAAACAGGAGTATTTGCATCTTAACGTTTAATCTTCTTGGAAAAGAAGTATTTTTCAGTAAAGATAGAGATTTATGAAGACTGCTATTTTTTGCTGTTTAGTTATATGATATTATTCACTTCCAATGGATCAGCTGGGCCGGTTTATAGGTGCCAGTCTATGGGGAATATTCAGGATACTAAATGTGTACGCTGCCCTTCAGGATACTAAATGTGTACATTGCCCCTTTTGAAGTAATGGCTGCAGGACAAAAAATGATTTCAGACAGTGACATGTTTCATTTTGACCACTGATTCCAGTTATATTTTAATTTGTAGTTGATAAAATTTAAGAAGATTTAACTCTGCAAATCACCTCTAAAGAGATCCCAGCACAAATTTAATATAGAAGTGATTTGTATAGTGGAAAATAATGAAATGAACTTTAATAGAAAATAAAAAAGAAGTAAAAAAAAGAAATAAAGAAACTTTATCAGCAATTGTGGATTTCCATCTGATTCTGATTACACGCATGTAATGTTAATGTTTAAGCTGATCTCATATAAATATTCAGACAGCCACTAAGATAGCCAGATGATATAAGGAGAAAAGCCCCAGGTATGTACAATCTCGAGTAGAACTATATATTCCATCACACTATAAATTGTGATATCACTGATATTTGAGATTACTTTCCTACAGAAAACTGAAATTACTTTGTTACACATGGCTCAGGTAAGACCAGGAAGAGGAAAGATGGAAAAAATGGAAGCATAGGTTGCAAGGTAATTTTGGCTGAATTCTTTGAAACTATATCTTTTGTCAAGATAGACTACCTTTTATTATTTTTTATTTTATAGAGAGCATTTAGCATGTGAATCTTCACACTGTGATCCTGTAAGTGCAGATTTTAAGGGAAAGTATCATGGTATATTGAGCCCACTTAAAGAAGCTTCAAAATGGCACTTTGCAAAAGACTGTAATTTTCTGGAATTTGGAAGCCTCAAAAGGTAGAGTAGCATATAAAATATAAGTGAGAACCCTGAGGTACAGATGACCTCAGTTGCTTTCAGTATTTTATTACCATGTTAGCAAAAGTGTTCCAGGTACACAACACAGACTGTGAGGTGCATTCACAAATACACAATTTGTAAATTTCAATTTCCTACATTACCTGAAGCTCCTCGAGATGTTCCAGGGAAGTGGCCTGGAAATCAAGCATCTTGCAGCTGAAGGTAGAACAGCTTGGTGATAAATCAAAGAGCTTCTGGGAAAGAGATAGTTAAAAAGATCATCTCACACTTACAGCTGAAGACCCTCATAGCAATCTTTTATGTATTCCCTCCTTAATTTATTTCATACGCTTAAATGTATAATCAAGACAGAGTTTTTGTGGTTCAGTGAGACTTTAAATGCACAAAATTCAAGACACGAATCCTAGAAACATTCTAAGTTTTGAATAATATTCTAGACTGAGACTATAAATGTACAGTTATATGTAAATTAGCTATGCATTTGCAGTTTTGGATTCCAAGGCAAAAAATAAAATAAAAATGAGGACTGTTATGCTAGTAGATAGGAAAATACCAGACGGATGACATTAATAATGCTACCACCTTGTGGTACAAACTAAAAAAGTCTGTCACACTTATAGGATACTTCTCAAAACTTTCTCAAAGAAATGAAGGCTTAATTAGTTGCTTCAGTTGTTTTTCACACAAAGCCATAGCAAAGCCATAGACAGGAATGTAGTAGGTGTAGAATTAATCTATTGTTGACAGTGGATTTGCAAAGTGAAAAAAAGAAGTGTCTTCTTTCCTGGTGGGAGGAAAATATAGTAAAACTGTAGGCAGTTAAGAAGTACTGTGGCTTATAGCCAAATTCAATCTCTCTTAAAATAATCTCACTTTGCATCTTTTACTAGTAATCATAGTGTCTACATTCATTTAATAACCCATTAAATAGAAAATAATGATGAATTCATAAAATGTCTCTTTCTATCCAAAGAATATATTTGTAATATCATTTCTATATATATATACTAGAAAGTGTAATTTTGAAAAGAAATTCAGTAGTGTATTAAAATAACACTATTTTTCATACTTTAGATATGAACTTCTGACCATGGGGGACTGGAACTTGTTGGGCAGCATCCTTGAAGAAGTGCACATCCACTCCACCATAGTTGGCAAAATCTGGCTCACAATCCTGTTCATATTCCGGATGCTGGTGCTGGGAGTGGCTGCTGAGGATGTCTGGGATGATGAACAGTCAGAGTTCATCTGCAACACAGAGCAACCTGGCTGCAGCAATATATGTTATGACAAGGCCTTCCCTATCTCTTTGATCAGATATTGGGTATTGCAGATCATATTTGTCTCTTCTCCATCTCTTGTTTACATGGCCCATGCACTGTACAGATTAAGGGCTCTAGAGAAAGAGCGACAGAAGAGAAAAGCCCACCTGCGGGCTCAGCTAGAAGATCTGGAGCCCATGCTCGAAGAACACCGGAGAGTGGAGAGGGAGCTGCGGAAACTGGAAGAACAGAAGAAAGTGAATAAGGCACCCTTGAGAGGGTCCCTGCTGCGCACCTATGTCCTACATATCCTGACTCGCTCGGTGGTTGAAGTGGGCTTTATGATAGGTCAGTATCTTTTGTACGGGTTTCACATGCCACCCCTTTACAAATGCACTCGGCCCCCTTGCCCTAACACAGTGGATTGTTTTGTGTCCCGACCCACAGAGAAGACCATATTTATGGTCTTCATGCACAGCATCGCCGCTGTCTCCCTGTTTCTCAACATCCTTGAAATCGCCCACCTGGGCCTCAAGAAGATCCACAAGACCCTCTACTGGCGGCCGCGGCGGCTGGCGGGCCCTGTGGTTGACGAAGCCAGCCCTTACAACTCCAAGAAGAACTCCGTGGTCCCATCGGCCTGCCCGACCGCCAACACCTTCCCTCCCCTCGCCGCCACCTCCCCACCGCCCCCCACCGTCCCCTCGGCCGCCTCCGCCCCTTCAGTCCCTCCGGGGTCTCCGGGCCGTCAGCACCACGGAGAGCTCCGCGCCACAGCCCCGCCGCGCCGCCGGCACAGCGCGGCTCAGCACCACGGACAGCAGCCGCCTCCCTCCTCCAGCAGCGAGGAGGCGCCGCAGGCGGCGGGGCCGAGGGCGGCGGGACCCGGAACGGAGGCGGGCGGCAGGGTGCCCCGCAAGCAGAGCCGCGTGAGCGTCTGCCGCGACCTGGAGGAGAACCGCGGGGAATCCCCGGACAGCGGGCACTGCCCGGGCACCCGAAAGTCCAGCTTCCTCTCCCGGGTGCTCTCCGAGAGCCGAGCGGGCAGCGACAGCGAGAGCGCCGCCTCCCGCCGGGGATCCGGTCCCGGCTCCGCCTCCTGCTCCGGCTCCGAGGGGCAGCGCCGCGAGGAGGGCAGCCCGGCCGGCAGCCCGCCGCCGCCCGCCGCCATGGGACGCCGCGTGTCTATGGCAAGTAGCGGCCCCGGGGAGCGGGTGGGGGGCCCAGGCCTAACCTGGCCCCGGGGAGCAGGCGGGGGGTCCAGACGGCCGGGGCAGCTCTGCTAGGCCTCCTGTCACAGCCACGGCTATGGCCATGCCCCGCACCCTCGGCGCCCTTCGGCGGGAAAAGCAGAAGCTTTGCTAGGGAGTTGTCCTGTCCCGCGGGGCCAAAGTCACGAAGGATCGACTCCTTAAGCTCGTGGCGTCACCCCAGTGGTTTCCATGAGGACGTCGTCTGTCCCACGGGCAGCTTGTCCAGCTCCAGCCTCCTCAGCACCGTGAGGCAGAAGTTTCTAGTTGGCCGAGACCAGCGGCTCTACTTCAGCCGCATGGGCTGCTCCCAGGGCTGACCACTCAGCTGGGTGATTGCTCAGTTAATGAACCTAAACGTCTGCGTATGATTCACCAAATATTTGCCACCACAACCCCAGCGACGGCAGAACTGCATTTCCATCAGCTGTTCATATTATTTGGCTGTATGTTCTAAACTTGCATACACTCAGTGTTACTACCATGCTTGCCTCCCTGCACCAATGAGTAGATTCTTTTCTCACCCCTCCTTTCCCCTCTCCTCCTTTCCCCTCCCCTTCCCTCCCCTTTCCTCTCCTGTTTTGTTCTCTTTTGTTTTGTTTTCTTTTCTCTTCTTCTTCTTCTTTCTTCATTTGTCTTCCGATTGCTTCAGATCATGGGATTTGCCCTCTTTACAAATTCTCACAGGAGTGAGCCTTTAGATACCCTTGTATAGGGCATGCAAGAAACAGAAGATGACTTCACACAATACTCAAAGTTATCAACTCTGTTTAATCTCACACTTCCTAAAAATAATGTTTAAAAATCTAAAACAAAAACAACAACAAGCAAAATCTGAACATCTTTTCCGGCAAGCAGCAGAAAATACTCTCACACATTGTTCATCAACGAATTGTGATTCCAGTTTTCATGGAGTTACGGTTTCCACAATATCTAAATAGACCACATAAGCCATGTTAAGTTGTCATTTAGGTGCAGTTTAATTACTTTCGACTTTGCTTTTCCTGGTATAGGGAGATGGCCTGGAGTCCTACCTGTTCGTCTTCTGTTTTTTTTTTTTGTTTGTTTTGTTTGTTTTTGTTTTTGTTTTTTGTTTGTTTGTTTTTTTGATACTCAGATGAGAAAAACATTTAAAAAGGTGAAATGCAAAAGGTATTAAGCCAGACAGACTTTCAGTACCTGTTGAGAATTCATAGATGTTACTTGGCAACTTTTAATGTTTGATGACAACAAACCTATCTTTCAGGTGAGAGCTTGCAGAGAAATATATCCAGTTTGCAAAGCATGTCATTATTCCTGAAAGTAACACCTTTCCTGGCATGCTGCCTTTGTGGCTATGTATGGGACTATTGCCAGCAATTTTAAGTGTGACTCATGATCCTCTCAGGGCACTTCTGTATGCAATTCAGTCACTATTTTGGCTAGCGCACTTTGCTACAGCATTTAATGATACTGCTTTCAATACATACATATGTGGGTGCATTGTGTAAATGTTGCATCTGAGCATTAATGCTTATATGAACAGAACAAGGAAATTCCTCTTAGGAATTCTTCTTTGGAAGAAAGGTTACTGTCAAGCTTTAAGGGGAAAATGCATTCAATCCTTCACTGAAAACGGGCACTGAATGTCTCAATAGGAAATTGAACACAAAATGTACAAAAACTTGAGGAGACAACTTTTCAGATCTGAGCTGTAATCAAACCAGCTATATATATAGAAAGGAAGAAATGCCTTTACCTTGGTAGGATTCCAACTGAACAAGCATCATTTTGCCGCAGTGAAGACTATCAGCGCTACTTCAAACTTCCCTGTCTGGAACTGGTGGAGGCAAAGAGCCTTTTCTCTGCTTTCTGTTCAAATACAGCATAAAAACTTGAAAAATATTTATGCGGCAGCTGATTACTTTTACACCCAAAATGATCACTCGTCATATTCTGTTCAGATTTTTCGTTATTGCATTTGTTAAAGGTTTATTCAGATTGGAAAGCAAAAATGAGAGGAATAGAAATCTCAAAAACAATGAAGTTTGTTAAGTTTTTCAAAGCCAAAACATTCTCAAGAGTCTGTTCCCCTGGGAAAAAAAATCTTCTCCTTCAGCCATTTCTGGTCAGACTTTGGAATTAATAAGTTCTGAGGAAAGATCACCAAAACAGGATCTTCTTTGTGTCAGAGAAAGCACATGGCAAAGTATAGGAGGAGAATCACTCCATGACAAGAGTAATTTGCCACTGATTCCAGTACACCTAACCCAGTGACAAGAGCCCCACAGACTACACAGGTGAGCTAAGCCCACCTTTACGGGCATCTGGGATAAATACCTCTATTAATCTCTGTATTGACAGGGAATTTGGTGTCTGTGTGCAGCTGAGAAATGCTATCTGCAAGGCCAAACTCTCAAAACCGAGGAATACCATCAGCATGTTTTGAAGAGACAGCGAGCAATTTTTTCAACACTAACTGCCTCCAAGATGGTCAGTTCCAAGGTTGACTTAGAAGATGATAGATAAGTTTTAAAGAATACAGGTTATGTTGTCTGCTAAGATATACAGAGGGTACACATGCAGCTCTGCATCTCTAGCTACTCTTCAACTTTTTCATTCAGGAGGAGACCCAGCTGTGGAACAAAGGGGCACCTCTTGCATAGTGCAAACCTACCAGTCCCCATTGGGCAAGGAGACCTTAGGAGAGGCTCAGCACACAGCTCAGGGAAATGATCTGCACTGAATTCCGTGTAACTGCGTGCTCACAGGGGATAACTGGGAGTTAGAGGCACAAAGGCTGTAGGAACTATGCTACTATCAATGAGATTCATAGAATCATAGAATCATAGAATAGAATCATAGAACGGCCTGGGTTGAAAAGGACCTCAAAGACCATCTAGTTTCAACCTCCCTGCTGAGTGCAGGGTTGCCAACCACTACACCAGATTCTGCATATGAATGACACGATGAGCAGAAAAAAAGTTTTCAAGGTCAGGTGTACAATACATTTTAAAGTCTGATAAAATCAATAGGCTGATGCAGTCTAAGGTCAGTATATAACTAGTATGGATAGAAAACTTACTCCTGGAAAAGAGTCAGGACAGGAACTGCAATACTTCAGCATGTGATTGTTGGAGCATTGCACTAAAGGTTATTGCCTCACTGCCTGATGTGTGCAGGGCTGTGTGAAGCCATTGGGATCACTGAATATCTCTTTTCCTCGCTGCAGGGGGATGAAAATAAGAGATGTAAGCAGTCCAACTGAACCATTAGAAAGTGAGAGAACTTCCCTATCCACATCACCCTCTGTGAGCACCAGCCAACCACTTTTCCTCTCCAGCTATTTTCTATAAAACAGAGGAACAATTGCACAAAGTCACAAAGCTCTGCTGAACATGGTCACAGCTTAATGTTTCATCATCAAAGTGTCACAGCTTAGCTGAAAACAAGCATTTCTGCAACAGCTCAAGGATGCGTAATAGTTCGTTGCTATGTGCATTTGATTTCTTTCGCTAGCTTGTCTCTCCCTTCCTTTCTAAAGTATAGCACTACAGTTGCATACTACCTGGGCACATCCAGCACCACTTTTTCTTTTTTACATAAAATAGTTTTCTAAATATCCTAAGGTGTGCTCTGAAACCCGTGAGTTTTAATTTAGTTAAGTGGGATTGGGTATAGTTGCCTTGGACTGATAACTCTTCTCACAAGAGCACAGCCTTTCACAAGACTTGAACCAACATTGTCCCTTCTGCACTCCAAGCTGAATCTGCACTGTGCTAACTACTGTGACTGATAAGATAACAGCCCTCTTGCTAGAGCATCCAAGGATATACCAAAACAATGAGGGCATGTGACATATCTACTAGTCCTGTTGTGTTCTTGAACCATGAGATGATTTATGACATACTTAGAACTATTTTAGCTGAACCATTTTCTTGGAGAACCAAAATTACTGGATGAATATTTCAGAATGTATTAGGCATTTTGAGGACTCAACTTCAGATTCCTGTTCTGTTGAGTTTTCCTCTTTCTCACTTCCATGCCTTTCTCTTCAACCCACCCTCCAGAGAGTTCTGTACTCTTGTGGTGTCATTTCTTAAAGTCTCTATTTCTGGCTCCAAAGAAATCAGTGTGTCTTTAAAAGTAAAGGTCCTGCCTCGTGCTGAATGAGGACATGAAGCTGATAATTAAGAAGGCAGCTCATAGAGCTGACACTCTCAGCTCACAAAAACAGTTTCAGACGGAGATTCTGATTTTATGCATTTACAGAAAAGAAAGTCTCAGGGGCTGAAATCCTGGCTCTGCTGAAGTTGGGGAAACCTTACTGTTCCCTGGGTTCTGTTTCCTTCACTGCATTGCTTTCTTTTATCCCTCTGTGCTGTCCAGTTCTTCTTTTGCTTCTCAATTCTCCATTCAGCTTTGAGCCTTTTACCCAATGGGAGGATAGTCAGCAGAGAGATGTCTATGAAGGAGGGAGCTGCTATTCAGCCAGAATGCCCACAGTCTTCTCCAGAACAAGGGGTGTTTACTGAAAATTTCAACAACACTTGAGGAATAAATACCCATCATTTAGCTAGGCGCTCACTCGCTGCATTCCTGGGACCAGGAACAGTTTGATAAGAGTTCATGTGCATTGAAATAACAAATCTGATAGCTGCAGAAGAGTAATTTTGACAGCCGGACTCCACCACAGAATCTACCGATGGGCAAGAGATTGGTAAAACCTGGTGTGAGACTCCTTACAGGTATTCACATTTACCACCAGCGCCTGCTACTGGATTTGTATAGTTTGTCTATGCAAACATCTCTAAAAAACACTCCAAGTATTTGTATTCTACATGTTATGCTTTGCCTTGGAGCACTCGGGAAAAGCCCATGATGCCTGCGAGTGCAGCAATGATTCTGCAGCACCTGTTTGATCACCCAAAGGTACCCCTTCACCGAGGGCACAGACACAGAAAATAAGAAAATGAGAAACTTTGGGGGTCACAGTGGCTGATAAATAATGAATCCCTCTGAGGATTTGTGTAGCAACAGAAGGACAAGCTGGATTTCTGGAAGAGGAGCTCCCCTAGCCAAGCCTGTCTTTGTATGGTTTTAAAGCAACAGAAACACGGAGCCCTTAACATGTGAAGAGAGGGCTACAAGACATGGTAACTGCTTTTGAGCAAGTCACTTTAGGGATTAATTTATTTGATTTAAAAGCAAGTTGTTCTCCCCCACCTCATCCACCCCTTAGCACTGAATGAAGCCAAGGTAAGTGTGCTGTCAGCATCCCTCCTCCCAAGCTACATATGTGGTGGGGCCTGGGTTAATTGTTATGATTACATTTCTTTTTCTCCTTTAAGCCAGGTCAGCTTCATGCCTTCTTTCTCTTGTTATCTTTCAGAGCATGCTCCTAGAACTATCATCTATCATGAAAAAGTAATGGCATTCTGAGGACAAGAGATAAACTAAGGGACTGAGCACAAACCACCTTCAGCAGAAAGATAAAATGCCAATTATCTGCTACTGCCTCCCTCTCCCTCCCCTCACAATGCTAAATTACAAAGTTTAAGGAAGGAAACACTTGTTTTGTTCCTCAGTTTTATGCCAGTCCCAACAATACTGTACTCTGATTGCTGGTGTTCATGATTAGCTTGCTCCACATTTCAAGATTTTTGTCACGTAGGCTGAGCTGGAGCTTCTCAGTGTGTGCTGTCACTGCAGATCCAGCCCGGTGTCTTTGGAAGGATGTTTCGGAATGTACAACTTGTTATGCACATGGGTAGCGTTCATATCAGCAACCAGCCTGATGCATAGACCTTAAAGGTAGTAGAAGGCCCAAGACTCCAACAAGGAAGGATTAATTAGGTGTGAAAGTAATCTGGAAGGCAATGTGGCCTGTCTGCCCAGGGCTCAGCAGCCAATGAATCAAAGACAGACCAAGCACAGAAGGAAGCTGAAGCTTGGGCACAGAATAAAATCTCATCTGGAGGATATTCTACTGCTGCTGTTCTGCCTGTGCCAATGTAATCCTCAAGCTCTGTGAGAGACTTTCCATGCTCATGTGCTGTCTTCATAGTTAATACTTCTGGATTCAAAATTGAAACTAAGTAAAACCGGGGCATTCATTTTACGTGCAAAACACCTGTGCTTTTCTTCAGTTCTGTTCTAGAAGAACTGCAGAACTAGCTCAGGATCATGAGAATCTTAATCCCTTTGCTGTCTTATTAGTTCATACAGATTAACTGAAGTTAAGCAAAAGTACAAAGACCTCATTTTGAGTTTGCTTAGACAGATTTGCTCTGGAAGGTCAGATTTCTGACGTGTAAGCAGCCCAGGAAAGCAATCTTTCCAGTAGTGTACTCAGAAAATAAAGCAGTTTGACTATCCACAAGACTGTTTCTGGCCACAAGCTCTCAGCTGCTCTTATTTGCCAAGTTTAGAATAGCTTGCATCTGCTATTGATGTGCTCATCACTTCAGTGGCAAGAACAAGCTTGTTTGCTCTGCCAGTTTCCTTAATCACACCAGTCTTCCATAGGGAAGACAAGCAGACCAGCAGGAAAAAAAAAACGAATTAAGCATAAGGGTTGCTTGTAATTGTGGTGTTTTTAAAGCAAAAAAAAAAAAAAAAAAAAAAAAAAAAAAAAAAAAAGGAAAATGTTTAAGATGGTGGCTGTTAAGTGTCAGCAACAACTGACCAGGGATGGAGAAGCTCTTTTGCTACAGTACATGCCCTGCTGCCAGGCTGTGATGATATGCAGTGGATACAGATTTGGGAGGATGGTAAGTGTTTTTATGTGCTTGACAGAGAGATTTAGAAAACTGGGGAACTTTGTAAAGCAGTACTTCTGCTTTTCCTCCATGAGAATTTTCAGGTGAAAAATCACAGGCAACAGCCAGTGCTGCCAACTGAACAGGATGCAGCTGACACCCCTTAGGACGCTGGCCCAGGGCACACGATACAGGGCTGCTCATCTGGTGATAAAACCCTGGTTCCCAGAAGGGCCAAATGGTTTTCTCCTGCCATGATCTGTACTCAGGCTGCATTCAGCCCCATGCAAGAAGCGGCTCCCCTTGCTGGTGGCATCTCTTCTTTCCTGTCTGGATTTTATGCAGTGTGAGTGACACGAATGTCAGTGGCACAGGTTCCTTATTCAGAGAAGAATGCTTGTGTTACACACACACAGAGATTTTCAGTTTCAGTCTTTTTTTTTTTTTTTTTTTTTGCTTATTTGTACAGAAACCTCTTTCAATTTCTCTCAAGTTTTCTGTAAAGGGGAAATAATAAACCCAACCTCCCTCCTTGCCATTGTGCATGTTCACTGAAACTTTATAAGACCAAAGCAAAGACTTAGGAGATTTGCCTTAAGTCAAGCATGAGGGGAATGGGTATAGATACAGAGTATTTGATCTTCCCAACCAACTGATTTCATTTCTGCCATGAGACACCTTCGGCTGTTCCCGATCAGATGAAGGATAACCAGATCCCTGCATCAAAGACATAAAGTGAATCTGAAATGCAACCATGTGAGCGGAGGTCCTGCTATCAGGCCGTATCCCCCAGGCAGCGTCAGCCACCTCCAAGCCACCCCCAACCAACTCCAGCCCCGCACAACCAAGGTTTGCAACAGCGATTTCAGAGTCAAGATAAGTTGGTTTACAATACATAATGATATGTCTTTATTTCATCAACAGAAATGGTGTCTAGACAAAATTCAGTTAACACTAGCAATTCAAATGAATGAAAAGGGTCGGGCGCTTTTTTTTTTTCATTTTTGTTTTTTGCACAATACTGTATTTACAATGAGTAAATGACGTTTTAAATTCATTAGTTCATAGCAATGCTTTCTTCCAAAAAGGTAAAAATTCTTAGTAACAGAGAGTAAGCATCAACAGCCACCTCATTTATTTATACAATAAAAATCACAAGAAACCACAGTCACCTAGAAAAAAATAAAGACAAGCTTAAGAACTAGTACAATAAAATGATGCATTGAATTAAGTTACATTAGTCGCATAGAATTTGTGTAAAAAGTATGTAGAAAAAACACCTGATGTAACCTGTTACAGTCATTGACCAGTTATGAGAGGTACAGAGGGTTATACAGGTAGATATGTGTGAAAACTGTCCATTCTGTTTGACCTGGGGAGGAAGAGAAGAGGGGCTGCACCCCCTTGCATACACTGATAAAACCCTGTTTTGAATATGGCCTCTGAAGTTTGTAAGGCATATATAAGAGGTGCACTTGTAACCAACTGGTTCTGGAACAAACTCTTAGGGCATCCCCACCCTTGAAATCAAAGGTGATGCTTGAAATCAATGGTAAACAAACACGCATCAAATATCACCAAAGTGTTTAGTATAGTTCCTGCCAGTCTGCGGGATCCAGATAGCTTCGGTCAGACCACAACCAGTAGTGGAAACATATCTAGAGCATGCACGTTTCTCTCAGGTATGTCACAAACACAAGTTCCCAGCATCCTGTGCAAATCCTGTGCATTCCAGGACCACACTCCTTCGCTATGGGGCTGAGCCCCACTGGCAGCCCTGGCTCCTCAAAACAAGGGCTTGGCTGGGCTTGCAGCCTGGGCCCAGCTCTGCTTCTATGCAGTCAATGAACTCAAACACTGCCAGCTGCCATTTCTATTTTAGGATGCTCTCCGTGAGCCCGAAGGGACAACAGCGGCCCTGCCCGAGTTATTTCATCCCTGGAAAGAGCTCTTCCCACAAAAGTCATACAAGAACAGGAGTCATCTAGCTGGGTTTTCAGCAGTTGTTTGTTGGGGGGAATTACCTTACGAAAAGGTATTTTTAGGATTCCTTCCTGCCAAAAAGTGGTTTTATTTGCAAAAATGGCAACACCGTATGTGTAATACCTTAAAATGCATATCAATATTTGACTTTGATATAAATAATACCTATCTTGGTGGAGTGTAGGAAAATACTGTACACTTAAGTCTTTGCAAGTAATGCCATTAACATTTTGAGAGTAAAGAAATTAATTATTCTACAGACCACCAACAATAGATCTTTTAAATATACACACAGTATTTGAACATATGCATATACACATATATTGGATTCTGCAGCATCAGATCTGATGCCTGAGTCATGAAATACTCTGAGGAGTATTATAAATACACATATAGGTATTATAAACAGGAAAATACACAAACACACACTCTGACTAGAATTCTATATGTATGTATATGTACATACATGTATTATAGATATATAAAATTAACTTGGACTGGGTTGGCAGAGACAAAACTGAAATGAAGTCAAAAATCTGTTAATAAAATTTCTAGCAGGAAAGAGTGCATCACCTTGTTATGGCAATGATTCTAGTTTCACCTCACTCCTATACTGAGCAGATTCCTCCTTTTGCAAGGCCGTCAGCTGCACTGCTCACACTGAAGCTAAATCTTCTCTAGACAAATCTAAAATAGATGCCTTTAAAATGCTACAAGCATGGGCTACACCATTCACCCAAAGACACCCCCAAACACGTCTGATCAGGACAAGGTGAAAGCAGTGCTCCTTGCTCTGCAACGGCAGAGGAAACAAGGTGGATCAAAACGCAAGCTGGTGTAAACCCGGCAAATGTTCCCTTTGTCTCACTGAAAAAAATCACTGGAGGTTCATTCTGGAAACCCATCCCTCTCTTTTCAACAACCACAGCAGTGTGTTACGTGACACGAGTGAGGCTGTTGTGTTGCCTGGAAGAACAGTGCTTCATCATGCTTTCTCCTAGTGGATCAGCTTTTATTTTATGACAGGATTATAGTGATTCCAGCATGCAGATTTGTTTTTATTAGGCAATCATAAAGTTACATATTAAAAAATCTACCTATATCTATCATCTATGTGTTTTAACTTCTATTTAAGCGCTCTTTAGAATGCAGACTTGACAAAGTGTTGAACTCCAGATTAACAACTATGCTATCAGCATTAATCATTCCTCTGGCAGCAGTTAATCCATTTAGCTAAGTTATTTATCTAGTTCCCACTCTCCTTTTTAAAGAGAAGTAGCAGTTAGCATACTAATCACTATGGCTTGCCTTTGCAGCACATTTTACTTCCTTGGGAAAAAATAATACAAGGATTAGATCCAAAAATATAGTGCATCTTAAAAGCAGCATATACCCTTAGAAAGACATTTAATAAATTACTTGTACAATATATAAAATAATAGTTTTATACTGCAGCATCAAACTCTGACGCCTGAGTCATCGTATTTTAGGAAGTCTGTGATATAAATACTGGGATCTCCTGATAAGACAGCCAACATTTTTGCTTTTGTTTTGCTTCTTTTCTGTTTTGTTTTCTCTGTTGTTGGTTTTTTTTTTTAATCTTTTCCTTTTTTGCACTACCTTTTTGTTCCAGAATCAGCTTGCAATGAGCATTAATTGTGTTCAAGGCACCCCCAGAGAACGCAGAGAAACAAACACATCATATAGTGTAGTACTCACCTGACAAAGCATAACAAGCCTAAATGAAATGAGGTTTCTTGGCAATACAGGTAGAGCAATGGCAAAGGAAGAGGAGCATTAGATACAGACTGGACAAAGCGCGAAGGGCTCACATACCCATGGGGCAGTGCAGCACCCAGCAAGGAGATGGATGGGTCCCATCACACCTCTCCCAAGCAATGCCTGATGCTGCAATTGTCCTCTTTGACAAATGCAAAGAGATTCTTAAGACCATGGTGACCGTTAGCCAAACTCTTCAAATCAGTGAATATTACAGTCAGTTGTTTTGTTCTGTTTTTCCAAATGGTATCCTTGTGATCAGTGGTTTTGACCTCATGACAAGAGCAGTTGGGTACGCCAACTGATGTCCAGGTCTGGAACTAATTCTCCCAATGCCTTCCTTTAAAGTTAGCCCAGTAACAGCTTTGAGAGCCATGTGGTTCAGAATAGCAAAAAAACCTCAAAACAAAATAGAAACAAAAAACAACCACCACCACCAAAAAAACTCACTGAAAAACCATGATACATGTAAATATAAGAAGCAATGACACAAAACCAGCCACTTCTAATGGGGAAGAATGAAATCAAACATCCAGAAAAGCTCACAGGGGAGGGAAAGAGAGCAAGAGGAGAGGAAGATTGAGGAAGAGACACTTATTTGAGCAGTGGTTTTATATATCAGTTCCCAAGGTAGAGAAAATCAAGAGACCCAGCATTCGTAGGAAGCCAGGTCAAACTGAGAGCTGCAGCGCAATGGTTGTGAGGGTGGGTTTTTAAACCGCTGGAATGAGGTCAAGAGTACCAGTTGCACATGAGTTGTTAGTAGAGTAAATCTTCATGCCAGGAAGCAAGTTAAAACTTGGTTTTATGCTCATAAAACATTCTATCTATTCATATATATAGGAGGTCACTTAAAAATAAAAAAGGCAACAGAAAAACATCTTTAAAATACTGTGTCAGTCGACCCATCCCTCCCCCCCAACCCCCAAAGTAGCTATGACTCTATAATGTGATTCACATTTAGTTTTAAATTCTAGGTTTCACCATGGTCTCATAGAAACAAAACTTCTCTGCGAAGCACAGAACTGCTTTGCAACGTCAGTGAGTTCAAAGGAAAATCAGATCCCCCCAGGAGCTTCTCAGACAGTTACCTGCGAGAGGGGAGGTGGGAGGGGGTCAGAGATTTTTAGCTTAAGCTCCTGTAAAAAGAAAGAATGACACCTCCCCCTTTCTCAGCCATGTGAACTAGGAGTTTATGGCATTCGTATACTTTTGAACATGTAAAGGTAAGGATTTTGTACAGTAATGATTAATACTTAAATATAAATATTCTCCTACATTATATACTAGTTTTTCTTTGTACATGCGGGGAAAAAAGTATTTTCAACAAACATGGCACATGCTATATGCATTTCCTCCTCGGTAGCTTGGCTACAAGAGTGTGGGTGCAGAGGGCAAAAGCAAGACTCTGTTGCAAGTGGGCGACGTCCATGAGCACAGGCTGAAGATGAGAGAAGGGAGAGAGGGAGCTGATTCCTCCTCCAAGGTCAAGCTGCTGATCTACTGAGTGCCTCAAGAGAGCCCCAGCGCACACCTCTAAGTGTAAACGTTAGCGCAGACCGCAGTATCGCTCAGTGCCGCTGAGAAGCTGCTACCCCTAATTTATTTATTTTTTTTAATAGGTGTGAACAGCTGGTCAATTTTTTCAGCAAGAACAAATGTTATCAGCCAGTAAAGCACATGACAGTTGTCGTCCAGGATAAAGCCACGCTACCTGGCACACGTAGGGCAAAGAATCACGAAATAAAAACTCAGTACACTTAGAATAATAATAATTATTAAAAAAGCATTAGGAGGACGTTTTCTGTCTACACTGTACATATAGATGTTATGCTTGGAAAGCTGCTGTCTCACACAGTCATAACACGAGTCAACATCGCTTCAGATACAAATCCAATGCAGTTACAACTAAGCCAATTCACTGAGTAGTCTCCTTTGAGACAGTGCTCTTCTAGCTGCGATTTGTCCTGAAGGCAATGCTGTAGGACGAGTGGATCCTGCAACACAAGAACTGGAAGGGCAAGCAACCAAACTGGGTGCTGACAGAGTGTGACTTGCTCTTAGAGGGTACAGTGCTAACTTGACTTCTGTAGGGAATCCAGAGCCAATGGTGAGGGGTCTGGTCCTGCAACTCTTCCTACCTAGGCAGGATCCCTGACTTCACCAGAGCCACCTCTGCAGCTCGGGTCTGGGGAAGGTCTGAGGAAAGCTGAGGTGACGCTACAGGGACTACTACTTGGAGCAGCAGCTGCTTCCATGAGTAAAGGATGCAGACTGGGGCTGGCAAAGAAGCCGCCAAAGTGTATTGATGTGATTTCCATTCACTTTATTTTGTGGAACGTATGGTGAACAGATCCAGTTGTCAAATATGTTTCTCTCTAAAGAGTGAAAGATATTTTACCCTATAAGAATCCAAAAGCATCATTAACAGCACTTAAGCTTGGTTTGTGAAACAGAAAGAAGTCTGAATATAAAAATAATTCAAGCAGATTCTCTTTACAAACTGTATAGTGAATTCAGTATTTGGCAAGACCGTTTTTACTATGTAATGAGCTCCTGAGTGTTTGTCTATTAGCTAAAACTTTTCTATTTTCTTTAAGCCATAAAGCAAAGAAAACCATACTCAAGTTATACTGAAGTCACAACTTCATTTATGAAAAGAGGTTTGACCAGAAACTCAGTGCAAGTGGCAAAGTTGACCATTACTGTACAGTATCTGCAAGAAAATAAAATAAATCCACATTGCTCAAATGGCACAAAATGGCTGTGCCAAAAAAACTGTCTATAATAAAATCTCAAATAAGATTCCAACATTAAAATTTTATAAATAAGTACAAATTGAATGATATTGCTGAACTGCGAACCAAGAAAAAAAAATCGTGTAACAAGTTACCAAACTAGTTCTAGCATCGAAGACAAAAAGGAATGTTGGAACTTGTTTATACAATATAAATGAAAGCTTCCAGTTTGTAGGATGAGAAAAATTGAGGCATGCAGGGACTTTTGCATATGGATATATATATTTTATATATATTATATATAATATATACAGTTTAGCTATAAAACTTTGATGTGTAAAGAAGCTGTCTTCAATGAAAAATTGAACATTCAGAGGAAATTCCTGAGTTAGGGTTTTGTGACATGGGCCACTGAGAAAAAAGCTGCGGTTGGGTCCTCAGAGGTGTTGTCCATCCCTGTTAAGATTGAAATCAACATACAAAAACAGACAGTGTTGCCACTGTGTAATTCCCTGCCTGAGCAAGGGATAGCACCATTGTGAAGATAACTCCTGCTTGTAGAGAGGAGGGAATACTTAAAAACAGTATTGCTGCTAAGACCACTGTAGTGTGCACCAAATACGTTCTTCTAGACAACAAATGAGCACTGCCACTGGCTGACTGAAGAACACCTGACCAGGTGTAACGGTAAGGTTACAAGTCACTAGGTGTAATCTTTCCTAGGCTGTTCATCTGTTGTACATTTATCAGTCATTTCCTGACAGAAGTCTACCGTGACCGTTTGGCTACTCTGCTCTCGCGGAAGCTCTCTCTCAGGGTAAGTACCTGGCTCAGCTCCATCCAACCCCCCGCCGCTGGCTGAGCAATTCTCCGAGACGTTGTTGGGCAGCCAGGGCGCTCCCAGCTGCACGGGGCCCTGCTCTGAGCAGCACTGCATGCCTTCCCCAACGCACTGCGATGTTGCCAGGCCCTGCTCCACTCCCGTCGAGGGGCTGATGTTGGTGGCCGTCTGCAGATCCATGGGTCTGAGAACAGGGCAGTAGCGGTGGAGGGCTTGGATCTGTTCTGGGCTCTGCATGTCTCTGCACACTTCTTGGGAAAGACACGAGAAGTTATCTAGCAATTCGCCCATGCTTGCCTTCAGCTGGTTCCTTTCTGAGAGCAATTTCTCTTTCTCACACACCTGAAAAAAAAAAGAAGGCACCTTACTTGGAAGAAAGGCCATCAATCCTTGGCAGTACCCAAGGAGAATTCTAACACAATGCAGTTATTTTTAAATGGGCAGAGGAAATGTCACAAAGACATCAGATATTGACCACTAAAAGGTCTGAGTGGACTGCAGTTTGAGAAACATTTGGAGAAAAGCATTTGAATTGTTAGACAGCAATCATACATTATTCCAGCAGACTGTTAGTTTCCTTAATAGGCTAAGGCTGTTTGATGTATGATATAAAAAACTATGAAAGAAATGTTTTGATGGAGAAAAGCCACTATCTGTACAAACAAGAATAAATCAAAGTCTCGTTGCTGAAGAGAAGACATGCAGCAGTTCATTCTCTAAATGCCTGGACAGTCGGTCAGTCTGAGCGCATCTCCTTGGAGCTATGAACACCCATCACTACTGCAAGGTATGGTGTTTGGAGGAGAGAACTTGGATCAGTGTGTGCTCTGTGGTCTGTACCATAGCTCTTTTTCTTATGACCTGCTGCTCACCGGTTTGAGTTTGACCTAATCAAGATATTTCTATGAAGACGCATGTGAAAATCCCAAAGGTAGGTGGGCTTTCCAATTTAAACACTCGGGAGGTGAACCAGGAGGGGTCAGGCATAGAGCCAGAGCCAGAGCCAGACCCAGCCAGGGGGCCCACTGCTAAAAGCTGATGTTGACCCATTGCAGAATAGTGGGAATGGTCCTGCTACATTAGTACCACAATCCAACACATAGCTCGAGAGAGCAGATCAGATTTTGCAGAGCACAAGAGCTATTTCAAGTGCTCAGCTGGCCCTGAAAGCAGTGCACCATGTACCTCACCTAGTAACACTGCTAAACTCAAGCTGTCTTGGCATCTGAGGTGTAAAAACTCTACTACTCAGATAACCCAGCTACGGATGGCTGCTGATAGCATTACACCAGGTCCAAAGCCTGCACTGGAAGCGTGCAGCTGTGTGAATGAGGAAGAGAGCAGTGTATACGAAAAGAACCAACTGCTAAAATATTGATAAATCTATCAAGAAAGCATAAAAATAATAAAAAAATAAACAGATGCTCAAGTACATCTTGAGATAATGAATTATGGAAGAGAATATGCTGTGAGTTCACATGAAAAAAATGGGAATGTGAGTGGGTAGACGGATGAGTGAGGGAATGCAGGCAAAAAACCCTACCTACCAAACTCAGAAGATGCGACCATTTCACTCACTGTCTACTGTGCAACCATCTGTGTTGTGGAGATGGGTGACTTACAGGGAGTAAGTGCAACGGGGAAAAAGGGTCTCTCTCAAAAAAAAAAAAATCATCCAAATGAAAACTCCTTAAAACCTAGTACTGTCACATAATTAAGGAGACTGGAAATTACTGGTCACAAAGAAGACAGAAGATGACAAAGGAATTTCCAGAGAACTTAAGTACAGTCTTGAAGCAGACAGCGTGCTTGGGCTGCAAGTGTCTGAGAAGAGGGCAGGAGTGCTGGAGAGGCAATGCTGAAGTTGCATGAGTTTGTTCACTTTTATCACTTTGTCCTCTTGCACACCTCACAATAGTCTTTGTAATGAAAGCTCCTTTTCATTATGATGCACCAGAGCCCATTCCCTATGTAGTCAAGTACAGCTTGCTGCAAAGAAATCTTAAAATTACTTTCAAAGACCCCTGCATCTCAAAGTGCTTTTGATTCCTGGAATTCAGCAGGGATCAGGCCCAAAAGACCATTCATATGCCTTTCCTTCACTTCTCAGAGATGTGTGTGCTGGGGAAAAAAAAGGGGACTTGAGAAATATATGCTGGCTATCCACAGTTGATTATGTTCAATAATAAAAGTTACTTTGTAGGACTGCATAAACCCAATGAACCCGAATTAGTTTGCAAGTGAAGGTGACAGGTATCAAACAGAAACCACACTTGCTGCTCATGCAGCCCTTGCAGTACTGCCCCAGGTACCCACTGCTAGAGATGAATTCTTCCCTCCATCGTCACCTTGGTGCAGAGGGATGGGCAGGCATGGCTGGGACTGAGCCTGCTTCTCCTGCCAAGCCTGCTTATGCGCCTCTGTGCCTCTTCCTCACCCTGCAGAACCTCTGAGTCATCCTGCACCCATTGTGGATTAGGCTTGGTGAAGGAAGCGGTTACTCTGTGTTTTGTTTATCTTTGATGTCTGGTTTGTTTTGCATCAGCCAAGCCCTACTCATACAAATGTTTTTATTTTTGTTTCTTCTTTTTCCACCAGGGCTTCAGCAGCGTGGTATCTGAAGACTTCACGAGCCTTGATGATGTAAGTCTCCCAGCCAGCTTGTGGGGTCAGCGTCACCTCCACTATGCAGATGGGAAACAGACCCGCACAGGCAGCAAGTGACTAACCCAACGTGCTGTGGCTTGTGCCATTTGTAGGGTGGCGACAACGCAGCTTCTTCCAGCAGATCCCTGACTCTTTCACACTGTGTTTGCTGCAGCTTGTGCTGAGAAAGGAGGATGCTGATGGCCACTTTTGACATGCAACCTGCTATCGTCAAAACAAGAAGCATCCCATTTCCCAGCCCACTAAGTTCAACCTACAGCTGAGCAAACGTGCACGCAGACATTGAAATCAAAGACTTCAAATAACCTTTGATTTTAATGGAAAAAGGGTACACAGAGATATCTGTAGGGAAATCAGCTTCAGCTCCTTTTGTTTTATGTATGGGAATTAATTCATTTATCACTCAAAGCTTTGAATACTCAAAGGCCAGGTTTAATGTTGGACTCCTAAATCTCTGCTGAGAAACAAAATTGAACTGTCTGATCCTGCATGCTGCATACCCCACTTCTCGTAACAGCTATTCTTACATTATTTTTGACTTCTCAGAAAACTTTCAGGGCTTTTCAACAGATCAGGAGGTGCCAACCCATTCTCAAGTTCCAGTGCTACATTCCTTCCACTGAGTGACAGATACCCTGCAGACTCCCTGCCCCTTGTCTCAAGCCTTTTTTGTTGTGTACTTGCTTGCTTTCTCAATGGGTAAGCAAAGGCAGAAGACAAGCAGCTTCCTCAGACCACAGGGACAATGTCAGAAGGGTTGGGGGTGTTTGTAGTGCCTTCAGCTAAGATGTCTACATCTGACATAGCTCTCCAGGTGATCTTATTCAGTCACGGAAAAAAAAAGGCACTTCCAGGCTGTACATCACCTCCTTTGTTGCAGGACGGGACATTTAAATAAGGCATGACAGCTATCTGTTTCCCTTCACTGAAATTAAAGGAAAGCAGGTCAGCTAGCTCCAACGTGGGTGTCTATATTGTAGACAACTGTATTTAGCCACCTAAACCACACATCTGAGGCATCCACACATGACTAAAAGAGAGATGAATTTCCTGAGCAGCCATTTAGCACCATTCCAGTCACTTCACCCTCTTAGACTGAAATGTGGTAGCGCTTTACAATGGTACCTTGGTACAAAGGAGACGTGTTCTGGCCATTGAACAGGGCATGCCTCGCTCCAGAGTGGCCTGCTGCCAGAGACACCCACCCAGGAAGGCCAGGGCAAAGCTACAGCTGTCACCCGAACCTGGTGCATGGGATTGAAGCCTTCTGTGTTAGGCCTTACTTGAACTGGGAGGAGTTTGGTCCACGGCACACAAGGAGGCTTAGGAGTGAAAAAGACAGCAGGAGCAGGGAGGAAACTACTCTTGCCATCTTGCTGCCCTAAATCAAGGTAGGGCCACTTGTCCAGATATTTACATTCTTGTCTTCTTTTTCATTCTCCTTGCCACTTCAGCAATTTGATCAGTGAATCAAAGAACTGAAGAAAAGGCATAGCAAGCTGAAACACCCTGAAAACATTGAGCTGCTCTCTAGAATACCAAAGAGAAAGAAAATCTAGATGTAGAGATGGAGTTGGACCAGCCAGAGCAGAGTTTGGACCAGACAGCATCTGGAGGTCCTTTTGAGCTATGAATCCCAGTCCAATCTGCTTGCTATGGCAGTCAAGCAAGAATGTGGGGTTAGATGAGAGAACATCTTTGCAGATGCACTGAAAGTACTGAGGGCAAATGAAATTGAAGAGGGGAGCTGTAATACAAGCTTTTCTCCCCTTCCAAATTTCTCAACAAGCTACTCTTGATATACTGAAAGAAGAGATATTTAGGTCTAATTTCACCAGTATTTTGTGTTTTCCACATATACAATATGTACACAAATCCCAAGACATTATGTGTATTAAATAGTCATACTAGTGCCTTCACTTACATACAAACTTACAAGCTGACTGAATCAACTAAACTCTGGATGGGAGTATCTGTCGGTAGGGTGAGAGCATGCCACTCACCAACTTGCGGATTTCACATTCGAGGTTCTGAATACAGTCCAGTTTTCTCTTGCGGCAGCGCTGAGCTGCAATTCGGTTCTTGCTGCGCCGACGAACATCATGGATGAACTCGAGCTGTTCTGAGGTTAGTTTGTGCATCTTTATCATCATCTGGAAATCATTCCTTGGAAGATCTGTGATTTGATCAACAGGAAAAGGAAGTTTCACCTAAAACAAACAAATGTGAGACAAAAGCAGACAAAGAGTCACATTTTGCTTGCTGAATGCAAGCTGAACACCACAGAGCGGAAGGACTATTAGGTCTGCTCCCACTTCCTAAATAAACAGCACACAAAGTTTTACAGTGGGAATTTTTTAACACTCCCTTGTGGCACATTGTAGAGGTCCAGCTGGCTACGGTTTAACTGAAATCAGCAATATTGATGAGTCCCAGATAAAAAAAAACACCTTTCCATAGAGCTCTAACAACCAATTTCCTTACATTAAAAAAGGCTCCTTTCACTATGAGACATAGTTCTCTGGAAAGTGGAGTGCCTCACCACTATTCATTTCAAACTGTTTTCAAGGAATGGGTTGCTACTCCAGGAAACTTGCATTTGCATGGCCTGAAGGGCTGAAAATCTGATTAGGTGTGAGGCTCAAAATGCAACTGGATACCTCTAGTTGATAAAAAATACCATACCTCTTATGGTACAAGTTATTTAAGCAGCACTGCAAATGAGCTGTGTACCATAGAAGAAGAAAGGGTCAGAAAAGCGTGATGCAACATATCATACTCTCCTAAAATGCATGCATTTTTAAAGAAATTTGTATTTTCCAAAATTCTAACATGAAGAGTGTTAGCAAAGAGTACCCAAGCTGCATTTCTTGAAAAAAAAAAAAAAAAAAAAAGCAGTTTAAAACCTCAGCTATTTGCATTATAATGTTTTTCCTTCTGGCTACAAACTGTCATTACATTTGTGTAGACCCCTGGCAGGAGCTGCAGGTTTTGAGTTCAGAAATTCCAACCCTCTCTCAAACTATAGTGAGCCTGGAGAAAAGCAGATGCGTTCAAAGACTTCTGTTAGGTTTTTTTTCCACTTGTTCAAACTAAAGAGAGCACCTCTCCCTTCAAATCCTGTTTCAACTGTTGTTTGTAATTGATAACATGACTATGAAAAAATGTTTCTATGTGCCCTGCTGCATTTGGTGATCAAATAAGACGGAGCTGACAAAGCTGAAGGAGATGAAAACCGAGTAACTGGATCGACCCTTTCTTTCTTATAGTCATACCCACACTGACCGAAAGGTGGCAGTAAATATTTACATTTCTGGCCCGATTTGGTACAATCCAACCTCTCTGGAACAAGGGGACTATTCTATAGACACACAAAGAAAATAGATTTAAGTTTCAGACTCCACTTGAAAAGGTTCCTTTGGTATTTAAAACACAGTTATCTTCTTCAAATGGTGACTTCAGTCACTCGGAGATAAAACAAGAACACGGATTAGAAAAAAAAGCAGGTATTTTCACTGGAGAGCTACATTTGTTTATGTGGAAGCAGTGTATGAAGAATGGGCACACACATAACACACAGACCCGCCTGTAGCCAGCTCCCCGCCTTGTTGATCAATGTGAACTTTCTCTGTGTTTCTCCAAGCCCTGGCTGCATGGAACCTGCTGTAAACGCCTACAGAACCCTTTCACATGCTTCTGTGCACTGAACATTGCCACTCAGGCCCTCTGGTAAAACCAGGCCTCAGACACCACTCTGTGGTCTGTGGCTTTGCAGGTCAGCTCCCAGGCCTGCCCGAATCCTCCCACGCCTGCCTGCACACACAGGAGTTGACCTTAGACATGATGATGTGGACGCCTTGTTTACAGACTGCTGCCTAATGACACGAAACCTCTTTGATTTCCTCTTGCTACCCTTTGGACAGTAAACACACACTTGGGGTCAGCTGGTTTTCTCTCAAGCTTCACACAGGGCCTGAAAACAAAAACAGACGCTGAAAGGCACCACGGTTTCACTGCAAAAACTCTCCTGTCACGCTCTGAGGGTTTCCTCATTTTCTGAGGTCTGAAGCTGAAAGAGAAGCTAACCTTATTTCTCCCTCCTTCTCCCCCTTTCTAAACATATTTACCTGCAAGCAGGAAATGTGCTTGCAGTTCGAATGGGAATTAAATGGATCGACTTAAATCTGTCAGGTAGAAGATGCTGAAGGGAAACAGGAAAGTAAAGAGAAACACGTTAAAAAAAATAGATTGAAAATAAAAATATCTACACAGTGGGGCAGACGGTGCTATCAGTAAACCAGCCTAATCCCATTCCTGTCATATGCAGCACTGCACAGGATTAAAAAAGTGAAAGGAGAGTGGAAGTGAGTCAGACTCATTTCCTTCACCATCAACATAATTTTTATTGCCTGTCTCCCTCTCCTCAATTAGCTGTCAACTGAAAAAAAAAACAACCATACTTTGGCATGGACACAATGAATAACTACACTGCAGTGCTACTGCAGTGAGAGGCTGCTGATGCTTTACGTTGATGTCAGGTGAGATTCTTAATGGGTATTTATTGCAGCAAAGCCATCTACATGAGCTGAGGGATGTGCCATGGGTGGGATTCAGCTGACCCACTTAAAGCTGCCTAAAATGAAGAGCTGAGACCTGCTCATGTCCCAGTCCCTGCTGCTTTCATCAAGGACGGAGACAGCCCCGTGAATAGCAATGCCTCTCCATGGCTTCTCTGAGAGGAAACCAGTCTTAGAAAGATGCTCTCTGTTAAGGTATCTGACTCAGATGAGAGAAAACTTACCTGAGGTGTCTGAAAATGGATCATCAATCTTTTCTGAGCTGTGTAAGAAAAACCCAGCTAGTATGTGTCCTTGTAAATTGTTATTTTTATTAACTGTGAATTATATACAGGAAATAACTGTATACTCTTTGGTTTGGATGATTTCAAATTAGAAATGTAAGCAGGATCTCTACTCCTTCCAGGAGTTATTCCAGCCAGAGTTAACCACATAGAGAACAGAGCTCTTCAGTCTCCACTATCAACACAATTACTTGTTCTCTGTTTTTTTTAATACCAATACCAGAGGATCTGTTTTCACCACAACAAATAAGCCAGCACTTTTCACCAGTGCTGCAGCCCTTGTTGACCCTGATTCTGGCTGATACACTCCTTGGGCAGCCAAACCACCTTGGTGAAAAATATAACTTGTTTACAATTTTGTGGCTTTTTTTTTTTTTTTCTGTATTAGCATTAGGATAGAATCATAGAATCCTTAGAGTTGGAAGGGACTTTTAAAGGCCATCTAGTCCAACTCCCCTGCAGTGAACAGGGACACCACAGCTAGGTGAGGTTGCCCAGGACCTGATCCAGCCTCGCTTTGAAAGTCTCCAGAGATGGGGCATCCACCACACCTCTAGGCAAACTGTTTCAGTGCCTCACCACCCTCACTGTAAAAGACTTTTTTCTTATATACAACCTAAATCTACCCTCTTTAAGCTTAAAGCCATTTCCCCTTGTTCTATCACCACAGATCCTGTCAAAGAATCTGTCTCCTTCTTTCCTGTAGCTCTCCTTTAGATACTGAAAGGCTGCTATCAGGTCACCTCACAGCCTTCTCTTCTCCAGGCTGAACAGCCCCAGCTCTCTCAGCCTGTCCTTGTAAGAGAGATGTTCCATCCCTTGGATCATTTTTGTGGCCCTTCTCTGGACACACTCCAACATGTCCATGTCTCTCCTGTACTGAGCACTCCACATCTGGATGCAGCACTCTAGGTGAGCTCTCACCAGCGCAGAGTAGAGGGGCAGGATCACCTCCCTCGACCTGCTGGCCACGTTTCTTTTGATCCAGAGCAGGATACGGTTGGCTTTTTGGGCTGCAGGGCACATCACTGGCTCATGTCCAGCTTCCCATCCACCAGTACCCCCAGGTCATTTTTCAGCACAACTGTGCTCAATCCTTACACCCCCAGCTTGTATCAGTAGTGAGGATTGCCTCGACCCAGGTGCAAGATCTTGCATTTGTATTTGTTGAACCTTGTGAAGTTCACCTGAGCCCACTGCTCAAGCCTGTCTAGGTCCCTCTGGATGGCATCCCATCCCTCTGGTGTGTCAACCACAACCCACAGCTTGGTGTCATCAGCAAACTTGCTGAGGGTGCACTCGACCCCACTGTCGATGTCACTGATGAAGATATTAAAGAGTACTGGTCCAGCACTGACTCCTGAGGGACATCACTTGTCACTGATCCAGACATTGAGCCATTGACCACCATGCCTTGGACTCAATCTTGCAGACAGTTCTTCGTCCACTGAACAGTCCACCCATCAAATCCATATCTTTCCAATCTGGAGAGAAGGATGTTGTGGGGTACTGTGTCAAAGGCCTTACTGAAGTCCAGATAGATGACATCAGTGGCTCTTCCCTTGTCCATTGATGCTGTGACACCATCATAAAAGACCACTAGGTTGGTCAAACAGGATTTGCCCTTGGTGAAGCCATGCTGGTTCTCCTGTATGACCTCCATGTCTTCCACGTGCCTTAGCATAGCTTTCAGGAGGATCTGTTCCATGATCTTTCGTGGCACAGAGGTGAGACTAATAGGTCGGTCGTTCCTGGGGTCATCCAGTGGAAATGTCATTACACCACAGAATGGCTAAGTAACACCATTGCTCTTGACAGGCAATGACAGCCACTGACTCAGCAAACGCAAGGCCCATCTATAACCAATTAATTCATTCAGGCTTCACTAGTTAGTGCCAGCTTAGATCATGCGCCATGAGTGCTGTGCTGCTCCATACTGTACTAGTCCCTGCAGCTGTTCCTCACCCCCTTTTCTTGGGAATAAAGGAAAACACTGAGGCCCTCTATTAACTTACATAAGATAATTGGGAATTTCCTTATCTCATGATTACATTAACTTTTTCACTTTATATTTAAATTTCAACAGTGTCTTCCTTGAGCTGCCAAGTGCTGGTGAAGATACTGAACTTCATAAGCCTAGCTTAACATTACAGTAAATAAAATGTTTCATACATTATACATAAGATAATCAGTATGTACCGGGCATAGTAAGGTAGAATTCAGCGGAACCACCTAGACCTTCACAAGTGGTTGAAAATCTTGGTCATTTGCTCTAGAGTTGTAAGAAGCAAAGCCGTTGCCTTAATGCTCTTACATGGAAAGCCAGAACTATTGAAAGCCTCTGACACTTGAAATTGCCCAGCCCTTAGAAAGCTCTCAGGACTCACCCAAGCTATTTAACACAGGGGCTGAATCACAGCAATACTTTCTGATGTAGAGAGAGACAATCTGCTCCACACAGACGAGCTCAACAGCTTACTGGTGTTTTCCCTCATGTCTTCGTTAGTATGCAAGTCATTCTTCCACAAACACTCAGGAAGAAATTCAGCCCAAGACAGAAACTGAAGTGAGTTCATCTGTGTTTCTGGGGCTTGGCTACCTATGTGCTACTTGAGGCACCACTTGTGGTCCCAGAGAAAAGGGACCCACCTAATCTAACTGACCCCATTTTGTGCAATAGGAGCACAGGCAGGGTGTACTTCCACTACTCTGCTCACCCTGCTGCTTACAGGCATAGGTGAAGCCTTCAAAACAGCTCTCTTCAAATAGCAGCCACTGGGATGGCAGTGGACTTGCTAGAGAGTGGTGAGCACAGGCAGCAAAGAACTAGTGCAGTGCTAACAAATGGGGTCTGAAAATGCCTCACCTGGCAGGGCTGTGGGGGCCCAGAGCAGAGAGCCTGCCCTATCTGGCACAGCATGACTGATGGTCATGTCCTTCCCTGGGGCAACTACAGCCTCACCTGAGTCCATGAGGGGTCAGGGTCAGTAATGCTCCCTGAATGGACACTACTGGGAACTCTGAAGAGGCAGCCTGGGCAACTTTTTGATTTGCTACCTGCCTCAGAGAGCTGGAAGAAGGGGATGGTGCCCTGGCTAAAGGCTTTAACTGAAGAGCCAGGAGTTCTCATTCTTTAGCCCATGACTTGGGCTTCTGTTCAGATCCCATCTTGTTGGTGTGCTTAAAATGCTGTGCTGGCCTCCTCCTGTTCACTGCTTACAATGTCCTCAGCTTCATCCTTATCATGGGTGGGACAACGCACCCCCTGCCCATGACAAGGCCCTTCTGAGAGAGGGGTAGTCTGCAGCCCCTGACGAAGATAGGTACAATAAAGCAGGACAGATCAGGTGATGAAATGAAGTGCAGCGCTCCTCTAAAAAATCTGCTTTTGCAGAAAAAAAAAAAATCAATGGAAAGAGCACTTCAGGAGCTCCAGCAAGGGTTTCAGCTCAGGGCATAACAGAATTGATTTTAGGCTACAATGAAATAATGCAGGGGGTTAAATGTGTTTGAAAGGACCTTCCTGAAATTTCAGATTTGTAATGGAAAACTCTCAGTGTTGTAAGGCAATAATTCTCTGCTTCCTGCATGGACACCACAACTACCAAGAGGAAAGGAAACAAAACTGCCATGGAGGTCATCTTGCAAGAGAGATGTTTGATGAGGCTCCATTTATCCAGATGTCACCAAGCACAACTCCCAGCGCTCTGCTGATGCTGCTCTGGGTTTTGCTCAGGAGAACACCCACAAGACTCAACACGGGCAGCTCAGCACCAGCAGATTTCTGGCAGAGCAATTTTGGTTTATTTGTTTTCCCCCCCTTTTCTGAGACTCAGGCTTACAGCATTGCTAACCATCACTAGGCAAGCAGGGAAAGGGCTGCTGCCTGTCATTTAGCAAGGATGGTCCTGGACTCTCACCAAAGGTCATTTGCTTACAGTACCCTCAGTGGTCCAATTGCATTAGCTCTGCCTTTATGAAAATTTCCTTTGAAAAGTGAGTCAGTAACCCAAGCGGGAAATTCTTTTGAAATATAAATGAAAGACACATTGAATGCAATTCTCTAGGTAGCGATACTTGGAAAACTCAATCTCTTACCTCGTCCTACCCATGTTTATCCTTTTCCTAAGGAAACTTGCTCATCAAACTAGACTGAGCTGAGATTTCTTTTTAACTGGTTTAGGAGTATATTATTTTTTACAAGTTTTCCAGCAGGAAAAAAAAAAAAAAACCACAGACATAATTTTTGAGGAAAATGACTATCAAGAAAAGTAGGTTAGTGGCTGTTTCTGTTCCTAACTAGGTTAACAGAGTGACAGACTACTTCCTTCTCAACAGTTCATTATTCCAGGCCCTATTGTTTTGTTGTTGCTATTTTGAGCAGGGTTGTCAGAACCTATCTGCAAAGCAGAGTCTTCTCTCTAGTACTGTATTCCAATAATTGATTTTTAACAACTGCTGGAGGCTGAAGGATCTGGGTGAAAAGACAAACTCTTAAGCATTTCTGTAAAGTCCCAGCAGCCTAGATATCAGTTCAGGTCCTGTGCTTCTGTAATATTGAGATTAGAACACTACAAATTGCACATGCTTCTTCCATCACAAGTGTTAAGAAAGAGAATTCTCAGAACCCCCAGGGTGCCTCCTGTAACAGGAAGAAAAATGAAAGGCAAAGACAATCTGGAGAGCATTTACCAGTGGTGCTCTTCTGATACTAGCGACTGTGGTCTGTATACCCATTTGGGACCAGATACAGAGTTAGGACACATTCACCCACACTGAAGTCACATCCCTCTCCAAATCATATTTTTGGCGCTGAACGCCTGGAGCATCTGTTCCTCTAGGGCACTGGTCTACCAGTGAGAGTGCCCTAAAAAAGAGCAGCGAGTAGAAACCTTTCACCTACTTCTCACCTGATCAATACACCAGCAAGTGATGTTTTGTGACATTAATTCTGGCATCAGCAGCACTCTGAGACTCAAATCAAGACCAACAAGGTCCAAATTCCAACTTAGCAACTTGCTGAGATAACCCGGGGTCAGAGTCCATCAGCTTTGCTCCGATCGAGCAGAACAAAAGCCCACCTGCAGCAGTCAGCCCGTGCATTGCCTCCACCTATCAGATTTTGGTGAAGAAAAGCCCATCAAACACTCTAAGGCAAGTGGCAAGGGAGCACTCTGGGAGGTTGTTAGGACAGCAAGGTCAAACCAACAGCTCTGTAAGTGGAGAAGGATTCAAATGCAGCCTATTTCAGAGCACAGTGTGTATTTCCTAGTATTATAATGGCAGGATTGGTGTGATCTGTTTACTAGTGGCTTACTCTGGGTAATGCAGTACTACCTCAGAAAGCATTAATTTCGTCACCATACTTCAAATCACCATGTCCTGAAGAGAAAAAAAAAAAGCATTATCAACAGTCCCAGGGAGAAAACTTGCTCAGTACAGTGCAGAAAACCTTCCTAGGAGGAAAAATGAACAGCAAAACCAGGAGTGGAGTAAAGCCCTGCCAGGCCTGCCCACAACCCAGCACATCTGTCTACCAGGGCACACCGAGACCCTGCAGCCTGCTCCCTTGCTGCTCTTGGGATTGCTCCTCCTTTCAGCCATGCTCTCCTGCACACATATGCTTACTATTATTGGGAACAACCAATAGTCCCCTATATCCTTCTCATTTGACTCTTCCAGGCTCACTTCTGCAGCAGCATCTCCACACAATTAGCCAATTATGACAGCTAATTAGTCATCAAACCCCAAAAGGCTCACTTCCTGCTCTCTTCACTGTATCCTGCTGTGCATTAGCCCCTGCTGAGCAAGCAGCACACATGGGTGGAAATCCGATGCCCTCCTTAATCCCACTCCTTGCTCTTTTTCACCCCTCCTAAACGCAGCACTTCAGAGAGTGTCAGACTGCAAATAACCTTGGTATTTCTGAGCAGAGCAGTCCTGCATAGCTGCCGTAGGGCCTCCTGAGCAAGGTCCTACACAGAAGATCCCAGACAACCTTCCAAGGAGATTCCTCTCCCCTCTGCATGCCCCCAGCTCAGCAAACAGGGACAAACAAGAGCTGGCTGCAAATTACCGGTACTGCATGGCAGAGATGAGGGCACCAGAGGTCACCAGGCTGCTCAGCCCTTCCTTAGAGCTAAGCAGAACACCTTAGTAAAGGTATCACACACATCTATCTGAAAGGTATCTTCCAGAGCCTGGGATGCAATGAGAATAAAGACTGAAGGATAAGCTGAAGTTCACTCTTTTCACCCCCATCCCAGCTAAGCCCACCTGGTTCTGCACCTGCCAGTCACTGCACACGAACCCCCGAACAAACACTCACTGCTTCCCACACTGAAGCACAAGCTCTCAGTGGAGTATTTTAGTGTTATTGGAGAAGCTAGACACACAGTTTCACTGAGATGCTCTCCAGTGCATGCAGTTTACAAACGTAACTCAGTGGGCTCACAACCAAAGTGGAGTCACTGTGGGCTGCTGGAACCACCTTGGCAAGCTCGGAATGAAGAATGGTGCTTGGTGTCATGCACGTGGGTAAGGGAGGAGGCGGAAAAGGACACTGCCAGCACTCCTCAGCACACTGACTCACTGTCATCATTCAGCAGTTTGGGTTTGCTCAATACCTAAATTCTGATAAGCCATGGGCATCTCGGAAGTCAAACAGACCTACTTACACAAAGTTAACCATGAGCGCTCAGCTGACAGGGAAAAAATGGAAGTTACTCTTTGCCTCTATAAACAAAGGAAGTGCTGGGGAAATGGCAAGTCATTGGAGAAAATAAGGCCACAACGATTGTCACATATGTACTTATCTTAAATCCCTACCTCATGCCCTCTGTCTTGCACAGGACATGATTCACTGTCTGCTTCTGAGAATGACCCAGACTCATCGCTGGAGTTTGTTCCATAGGATGGCTCACATTTAATCTGGGCTCGAACTGGGTTGTACAATCCATCTCCCACCACACCGGGCTCCTGGTGCTCGGGCGCCAGGAATCGGGGGCCTTGGGAGCAAGGGGAAGAGGAGAGCTCACACAGACGTAGGCTGCAGGGAGAGCCGCCGCTGCCATCCTCTGCATATGAGTAGGAAGAGCACGAGCTGGAGGTCCTCGTTCTGGTCTCTAAAGGAGGCGAGCGAGGGCAAACTTTAATTGGCACTGGACAGCTGGTGTTCGGCCGCATCCTTCCTGACAAGTGATCAGCTGTCAGTCCGCTGTGGGAATAGGTCTGAGAGCTGGGGAGAGACTGGCTACCGCCAGCCCACAGACCCTTTGGCACAGTCTCAGTGAGGTCTTTGTCCAAGCTGCTCACACCAGAATATGAATGCACCGAAGTGTTTACTTGGTCACAAGCGTTTGAAGAGAATATAACACTCCTCCTGTCCAGTTCCCCCTCTTGCTTACAGAGAGTTTCAAAGCCGGGCCCCCTGAGCGGCGATCCCACCGTGAAGTTGGAAGCATCCTTCTGCATGGCATGGGACTGTCCGTAGTTCCCTGTGAAAGGGATGTAATCAGTTTTGTGGTCACCCTGAGTTGTCCCTTTTTCAAAAGGGCACGCTGGACTCCTGCCAAAGTGCTGTTGGGAAGTGCTGGGGAAGCCAACCAAATCTATGCTTTTCGTTCTGTTGAAGAAAGACCGCAAGCAAGAAGGAGAAGACCCACTTTTTGGCCTGTCGACGCAAGTGGGGCTTGGCTGTTTCCTGTCCATTTCAACATCCCCTTCTTTATCCCTGATGTCAGGTTCATCTCCAGACAGGCAAAGCGTGATGCTTTCTTCATCATTCTCTTCATTCTGAGGCTCACTTTTTATCTGCCCCATAGCAAGTCCTGATTTGAGGCCGTTTCCAGAGCTCTCTTCACTGAATGTGCTTGCAAAACCTGAGGTACTGATGTGTGATGTGTTGTAGACATTCTTGGTACAAGCAAGCTGGTATTTCTTGTATCTGGGGTACCGTGTTACTGCATCTTTGTCCAAATTGTCCTTGCTGTCTCTCAGCATGTCAGAGTTGGGCAGAATCCCTTCTCCTTTGTCTGCTCCAGCAACGGTGGTTTCAAAATTGAAGGGCTCTTGGTGCATTCTCTCTCTTGGGCAAGATATTTTTGACGTCTCCGATTCCATTGTCTCCTCCTCATCTCCATCTGAGTTTTCCTCATCATGCATGCGCTGACAAGTGGTATCTTTTTTGCACAGGAACAGGCCATCTTCGTTGTTCAGCAGTTGCGTCTGAAGGAAGCTGAAGCAGGAGTCCTCCAGGTTGTGCATGCGCAGGAACTCAGCACAGTGGATGACCTCCTGGATGTTTTCTCTGCTGAGTAACAGCTTAGCAGTGTAGGCGAACTGTAGCAATGGACCAAATCCCCTGACAGTGACCTGCAGAAAAAAGAGGGAAATTGCCAGCATTACCATCAGCTCTTGCTATCATCCCAAGTCCTTCATTATGCAGTTAGATAACCTAACAGTCCTAACATTCAGAAATCAATACTGCACGGTACCAGTTATTCTTCTGTCAGGTCAGCAGTGACACTACATCCAGGAACGAACACAACCGCTTTTATTTTGCTTCTCTACATCACTGTTTTGCTCAAATAACTCAAAGACTTGTGAACTAAGCTTCTGCTGCAAAAAAAGATCGAAAAAACAGACTAGTGTGCAAACTGCTAATTCTTGGATGGATCTTGTTTTCACTGTGATGCAGCATACTACCATCAAAGTAACAATTCAAGCTTGATTCTTCTGCCCTGATGGAAGCTCCGGTGAACAGTAATTTCAAACATAAAACACTATTTAAATCCCAAAGGTGTTCTGGAAAGGAAACATTTAATATTATAGACAAATTCCCTTTTTCTTCCCCTAAATTTTCCGCAAGCCACTACAGAATAAATACCAGTTAAAAGCTGACTGCATAGCCCTTTTCTCCATCCTATGGAGACTGTTTCTTCTCATACTGTTTCTGATTTTAGTGAGCCTAAGGTACAGCTGACAGGAAAGCAATCCATACTCAAAATTCAAATAATGCAAATTGCTCTAAGTCTCACCTTAGTACATAATTTTCCATCATTTTCTTTGTAGAAAGAATAACAACTGTTTGCACGAGTTTATGTGTCTGAGTTATGCACCATTACTTGTCCTTTTTTCTCATTATACCATCTACACTATATTTACATAATGTCACATATAAAACATATGCGCTTTCTCCCTCTAGCTCTGTTTACAATGATGTCTTCACAGGTAACAAGCAAATGACTTGCTAAGTCATGTAGTAAACTATACATATTGTTCATTTTTGACCATCCGTGCATTGGCACAGACTTCTGTTGCATTTTTTTCCCTGGGGGCAGGAGACAAAGGTAGCTGAAAAACCCAGTGAGAGGGTACTTAAACACCAGGGCTCACAATCAAGGATTAAGGCGTCTCCACAAGAAGTAGATTCAGTGATTGGATCACTAAGTTGAGATTTGAGAGACCACAACTCAATTTTCTTCCAATGGAATTAACACTGCTGAGCAGTGCAGAGAGTGAGAAGGATGCTGCACAGTCACTGCTAGAGCTGCTCCGTGAAGGGAGACACTGAGCTTCCATTCCCTGCTCCTAAATGCTATTTAATGCAAAACATATGCAGACTGGAATATCACATTCCCTCTCTTGCTTGAAAATCATAATCAGTATGTAACAGAATTGCTCTGCCACCCAAAAATTTGTATTTCCTCCTGCACGGAGGATGGTTTTGAGTCCGCTGTGCCAGAGCTCAGTGAGGCATTTGTGATGGTCTTATTTCACAAACAGCATAAATCTGAGTGAATAATAAGGTTCATCCCAATGAAAAGCCTATAAATTCCTTACACTGCCTGAGGACCAGTGGTAGAGCTCACAGATCTTGACTGAAAATCCTGACTTCCAGAAACAAGCCTTTGTTATTCACACATCTGTACTTGTGATGCTGGATTATGAAGACACCACAAATGGTGCAGACTTTGATGGAGAGAAAAATATTTTAAAACACCTCTAAAACTGCTCCCAATAGCTCTTCCTTACATAATATTACTGCTCTATCTGCTATTTTAAGAAACAGCACATTTTCATGCACACACTTACACACTTGCACATTTCTGTTTTACAATATGCCTCTGGTTCAGAACTGCCTAGATTTACAGCTGGCTATTAAACTGATCTCTGCCTTATCAGTGTTACAGTTTCTGCCTATTTGTTAGATTATCAGCTCACTAAAGGCCTATCTGCATTTTATCTATGCAGTATGATTAACAAAATTGCTCAGAAACTTAATGAGCTACTCACAGTATTTCTTTGATAAGATCTTCAGTGTTACTACGCCTTTCATAAACTCAGTAGCAGTGTGGGTCCCTAGGAGCAGCCGTAAATACCAGCTGGGTTTTATTGAGTCCCTTTCGCACAGCAGAGACTGTGGAGCACAAAGCCAGTTCTCCTGGCAGTGGTGTCTCTTGGCCACTAGGTGGAATGACTGCAAAGCAAATTAAAAGCATTTTCTGTGCTGGGCCACCTGCCTCCCCTGGCTGCAGAGCCCGAGGGTGACTCACTGCACTCCAGAGCAAGGCCATCTCAGCGCTGACTCAGGTTTTCGCGCCCATTAAAGCAGTGTGATAACAAACAGCAGCAGGACAGATTTACAGCTACTCTGTGCTGGACACGTTAGTGACAGAACACTAGGCCACCTATTAGTCTCCCCGCCAGCTGTGCAGATGCCTCAGGTGTAGGAGGGTGAGGATGCTGGTCCAGCATGCACCTTCATTCCGGCTGCTGAGATCTTACTCAGTGACACGACTCTCCTCCCTCCAACAGCAGTCAGAACCAGAGGAGGAAAGCTTCCTTCCAAGGACCAGTGCTTCTCAATGCCCCTGGGGAGGAATTTCTCAAGTGCCAATGCTTGAAACTACCCAAGCAATAACTTTGATAGTGAATGCTTCTAAAGGTCACTGGTAAGTGTTTTAATGCAGCACAATCTCTGTAGATTGAAGCTAAGCATTGATCTGGCCTCCATGGTGGGTCCCCATCATAACTCCTCAGCCTTGCAACTGCCCACTTTTGGCTCCTTTGCCAGGAGAGCATCAGCAGAGGTGTGGGCATGCAGCCATAGCCTCCACACATTTACAGGAGAGGCTTCAAAGCTGCATAGATCACAATCACACATCTCTGACGGAGGAGGTGAGAGCGGGCTTTTAATGTGATTTGACCTGACTGATGCATCCCAGTGAAAACAATGTACGAAACCAACTTGATCTATGTTTCAAAAAGGAAATAGACAATTTCTCTGATATACGTCTCTATTTACATATGAAAGCAACCTTTTCTGGATGGGTAAAACAAATGTCAGCAATAATCTGTATTTTTTCCTCTACCATAAGTAAGATGCCAAATATCCAGAGTTTATTTGCTATTGAACCTTATTTTCCATGCAAATTAATGTCTAAGTAGACAGGTCAATTTGTGGGAGTCTCCACAGAGCACCTTGTCCAAGCTCATACACTGAGATTCTGCTTCCCTGCCCTCCGAACATTTCCATTATTCCTATCTCTACCTACTTCTATTGCAACATTTATATGGACTTGACGGGCTGCAAGAAACAGGCACAGAAAAAGCAACGTGTACACACAAACCAGAAGAACAAAAAACAAGAAACACAAATCAAGAAGAGCAAAGCAAAGATCTGAGCTTCTCAGAGGCTTGCTTCCCTTATCTTTCAAACCAGCCCAGAAGAGGACTTCTCTTGTGCACCTGAAGCATGTGAAGAAGATGTGAAGGAGGGAAGATGTTTTTGTATGTCCACGCCCTCACGAGTTCATGATACTGAGGAAAGGGCTGGAAAGAATGCAGTGATAATCACCATCAAGAGGGTGGTTAATCAGCATTAGCCATATTGAATTTACCAGCAAAATCTAGACAGCAGCCTTGTAGAAAACAAGCATACAAAACCTGTTTTAGTTCAGCCCAACGCTGCTTCCTCCTTACAGGGCCCTGTACAGTGTGATGCTCTGTTTAGTTTTAATTGATTTAAGCAATCAGACTTCCACTACTTCCTTTGAGAGATTATTGCCAGACTCTACTTAAAACCTCCTTGTGAGGAAATCTTCCTTCCCTTATTTTCCTCCTTCATCTCTCATGATGTTTCCTCTATGAATTCTGAGTAATGCTTTTTCCTTCTGGAGAAAAAGTTGCAAAGCTGTTAGACTCTTTGTCTCCACATCTTCTGTAGTTGGTGTTAAAGCAGTTAAAAAAAACCAAAAAACTGGCTAATTCAAGGAAAACAACATTGATCACCATCACAGAATAAGAAGCTTAGATGAGAGTCAGTGATAAGGAAGGCTAGTAAGGAAGGCAGCACTGCAGATGCAAATATAGAGCGTATATCAGTCTGACATTCCTGTGGATGGGCTGGACTCCCTGTGTGCTGCAGAGTTCATTAGTGCATACTCATTAACCAACGGCCCAGACTGCCAGATGTCTCAAAATCCCAGACAAACAGACAAAATCCTCCAATTCTGCACAGACAACATTTCTTATGGGGAGGGGAGAAAAGCAGCGATGTTTCTAAGGGAAATGAGGGTGTCTGGTAACCCTGCGTCTGAAGGGCAACTGTATGAAATGCTGCATCTGGATCAGGTCAGCCCCAGCAAAATGCCAGCAAATGTGAGTTCAATTTAAAGAGGAGAGAAGTGACTAAGGGAAAGGAAAGATCACTGTAAACATGTAGGAATTTAAAACTTGGCAAGACGGTATCTAAAATGCAGCAAGATAAGGTTTACAGTAATCTGATGCACACCACCACCAAGAACAGAGAACTGTCTAGTTTGCTGTGGGGTGGTTTTGCTGACTACAAGGAGAAGAAACTGAAGAAGTGAAAATTTCAGGAAGTTCTCCTGACTCTGAACCTAATGGTGAATTCAGTGAGATCTTGGAATGCTTTCCAGGAAAGAGGATGGATACTGTATGTCTGAGTAAAAGCAAACCAAAGCTAACAAAGCACAGCCTTCTTCTGGTGAGGTGGGCTTTGACAATTCAATATGCTTTTTCTGGACCTGGTTTCTGTGTTAGTGAGGGCACATTGCCAACAACATTCTAGAAAACAGCATCAAAGTTCAACAGCAAATGTATGTAAAATAGTTTATTTTAAAATAAAGAGTATGTGGGGCAATCTCAAAGAACTCTTTCTCCCTTTCAAAGAGCAGGCTCGTTGGTGGTGAGGTGGGAGGGCAGAGTTCCCTCTACCCCTCAGGTTACAGTAAGTTCTGCAGCACATTAGCTGCTAAATCCCACCACATCATGGTGAATGAGATGGCCAGACCTTTGGATGTGCTTAGAATGCGGAAATCCCGACTGAGCGGTGCACGTGCAGATGATTATCTTTGTGCATTGGAGTAGTCTTGTTGAAATCAATAGAAATACTGATGGGTGTTCTGTGAAGCATGCAAGCTACTTGTAGGATTATGGATTATATTTTTAGTACTGTGATTTTCAGGTTAAATTCATCATCAGGCACCTAAAAACAGTTAGAAAACTCACATTTTGAATCTCCAGACATCGATTTAATTACTAAGCCATTTTGTAGGGAACGAAGAAACAAAAATTGAATCAAACCTCCCATGCTGAATATCAAATCCCAAATTGAGTATTAATTTAAAACAATTGGGCAGAAGCATATGAGAAATGTGATCATTTCTTGTGGAAGCGGAAATAAATCCATTAGTTACACACTGCTATGCAGTGGCCCTATTGTGGTACCCATTTTGTTAACAGTTTATCCTTGCTCGTGCAGTATAGAGGCATCTGTGCAGACTGCTTAAATCCATCCCAGCCCTCAAGTTTGACTGATAAGCCCAAGGATGCAGAAAACAAACTACGAACTGCCTCACTTGGCCAGCATGTTCCTAACACTCCAACTTATATAATCAAACACATGCTAGAAATAGGAGATAAGATTAGTGACAGTTAACTGCTGCTATTTTTTGTTCCACAGCCTGAAGAAGGTCTCGGGGATTAAACATTAACTCTAATCTTATTTGCTAAAATTAGCACACACTATATTCTTTTTCTTTTGCAGCCAATTGCAAGTATAGCGCATAAGTTATTTTCAGAGTGTAATCTGATAACTAAAATCAGTCACCGAGCTGTTATTCCATTAAGAGTTAAGAGACTTCCTGGTTATTTACTTTGTTATTTTTACTGCGGATGGCGAAGCCTGGCAGAGCCTGTTTTTCCTAGCTTAAGGTCATTCGGTTTTAAAAAACTATCTGAAAGATGTAAACACATTACTAGGCTCAAACAGGTGAGTCGAGTGTGCAAAATACACAGTCCTAGATGTCCCAATTTCATAGAATTACAGAACCATTAAGGTTGGAAAAGATCCCTAAGATCACCCAGACCAACCAACAGCCCATCCCCACCGTGCCCACTAATCGTGTCCCTCAGTGCCACATCCACACGGTTCTTGAACACCTCCAGAGATGGTGACTGCACCACCTCCCTGGGCAGCCTGTGCCATTGCAGCACCACTCTTTCTGAGAAGAAATTTTTCCTAATATCCAACCTGATTAGTCTTTTTATACGCACACAGTAATCCTGCACACAATTAGAAATTGGAAATGGTGATCCTTTTATGTAGTGCAGGAATGCACGAGAGGCAGGAAAAAGTCAGACAAAGATCACAGAGAGCAGAGCGCTTTCCCAGGCCAGTGGCACTGAGTAGGAAATGCCACTGCATTTTTCCCCTCTTTGGCTTACTGGTGTTTAAATGTACTCTCAACAGCAGCTCCCAGAGGCATTTGCCCTATTTGCTCACAACGCCATGAAGCTCCTAAAATGAGTCAACACTATTTGAAAGTCAGCTTGGGTGAGAAGCATCAGATGCAGTCATTTGTAGCATCTGGGCTCTTAAACAGGAGAGGAACTTAAAAGTTGCTGGTGGAGAAGGCTGGTGAAGAGAGGCTGTTGTTTCCACTTTAAAAACACTGTTAAAATGAAGCAGATATCCTGCTGGCCCATGTTTTCCACTTTACTGCATCAAGTAGTGTGTGCAGATTTGGGCAGAAGTGCGACCTGAAGTTTGGGAGGTATTTATCTCTGTGTCCCATCCTCACATCCTGAAACTGCAGCGGAAATAAAGGTGTGCGTGGGAGGCTGAGTGGAGACAGCTATCTGGACTAACGGCCTCCCATGAACAAACAGGGATGTCATGCCCTGTGTCAGCTCCCATGAGACTGCACTCGCTCAAGGACCACCGGGCCAAGTAGTCATAGTGCAAACCTTGGTCAGAATGGAGATCTCCATGTTTATTTCACACCAACAGGGTTTATGTTCCCTTTTTACTCTAGAAGCATAAACTACAGCACAAGTCCTGCCTGACCTTGCTTTTGTCACCTGGAAGATGCAGTAGCTATCCATACACTCTTGTGGCTACTTCGTGCCTGCAGAGTATCGTAATGATCCTCAGTGGAAGGTGAGGCAGTGCAACGTGAGCTGGGGAGGAAGTAGAGGTCACCCGCTGCAGACTCACCCTGAGGGCAGAAACCAATGACTGTAAACTGTGACTGTCACTCTGCAAGAAGTGCGTCAATGCTGACAGAATGGCAAGTGCTTCAGAATTGATTGCCTGCTGCAAGGATGGCGTAAGCAGCAAGGGGATCGATGCTCACATTATTGGTTATGTCAGCATTCGCCTACACATGACTTTGGGACAGAGCGTGGGAGCTACGGCAGCCATACAAATGGGTTTTTCCAAATCAAATTCACTGTGGTAACGGTGCCAGCTTCAAAGCATTCTCACAATCCTTGGTTCTTGAGTATGGGACCAAGAATGTCAGGTGAACCAAAGAAGAAGATGGAATCAGAAGATGGTTTAGAAATAAAATTTAAAAAAAATGGAAAGCAGCGGAAGTCAAAATAAATTAATTTTTGATTCAACTGTGATGCTTATTTCAATCTAAGACTTCAACTTTTATTTCATCTTGGGGTTACTGAAATCCAACTAAAATTATCTTGACCTTTCAAAAATGAGATTGGTTTCAAATGAGAATAAAGGCTTTGCTTTTGAAAATCCTGACGGTATCCTTGGGGATGTTCAGCATCCTTCCCATTCAGAGAAATATTCATGGAAAATTAATTTGTTGAATTTGCCACGAGCTTCAGCCTTCCCAAATTCCACTTTCCAGAACACAATGTTTATTGAGAGATAAGATAGAAATCACCAGGCATAAGCACGAATGCTTTTTGCTGCTGACACAGTTCTGCTCAGGAAACAGGAGGCATCAGTGCAAAACGTGTATGTGAATATATTTACAAAAAGGAAGTGTTACAGGACTGGAAGATGTGGTGTTTGCCCATGGTAGGGAAGCACTGCCTGGATCACACCAGATGCCCTCTGGCACAGCCAGCCCAGTGGTTTGGGGTCTGTTTGTCCACAGCACGCATGGCGTATGGGGATGTTTGCCCACACCAAGTCAGTGTGGCAGATTTTACTATAAAAATCTTGCTCTGTAACTCATATTGCAGTCACACTGAACAGAATAATGCCTGTACTGCTGTAAGACAAGCTGGAGGAATGACAACAGAAGTGCCGCTGTTGGAGAAAATGGCCTGATTTCACCTTAATGAACATCAGTGGAAGGAGACAAGTTTTTCCTAAGCAATTAGATAGCTTGGTGCACGTTGTTGATGCTACAGGCTGCCTAGGGTGCAGTTGGAGAACACAGAAAATTCAGCAAGTACAGCCAGGGGAGCACCTGCAGGCAGAAATAGGTGAGGGAGCCTAGGGGTGAATCTCTAGGCTGCTATGTCCACACTCCAGGTGGAGGCATTAGAAAGAACATTAGAGGTGTTTCAAACAACTTTTCTCGAAAGGACTAACTCAGTGATGACATGCCTGAATCAACAAAGAACACGTACAAATCAGTGACACTGATTAGCAGTTTAAACACTCAGGCATGAACTCGAAAACAAAGCAAAGGGAGACTGCAGCAGTTATATCTGGCGGTTTGCAGTACACTTGCTTTTCCAATGCAGCTCGTACCTTAAGAGACATGTAAGGCAGTAATGAAGGAAGGCAGAAGTGAGCTGCTCAGTAGAAGTGTTGCCTTCTCCCCATGGATGCACATGCCACCCATGCTGAAACCAGAGGGGAAAAAATTGAACAGATTTTAACCCAAGTGCATAATCAGAAGTAAAGTAGAGCTGTGATTTAAAATTAAAATCAGTACCATATTTTTGCAAAAGAAAAACTAAACTGACCCCCAGATTAAAAAAGAAAAAAAAAAAAGAGAAAGTGTTGAGCAGAGAGGAAGGCGAAGGAAGGAGTGGGAAAGTTTTCACCGAATATAAATTGTGAGAGAGAAGTCTGTGAAAGATCTGTTTAGGTTCATATCATGAGCCAAACTGGGGAGGAAAAGGGAAAACAAAAAGGAGTTTGAGAACTTCTGGAATAAAAAAAGAAACTCTAGAAGCCTGCAAGAAGCAAATATCAAAATAGGAAGAAAATGAAGTTAAATGTAGAAATTTGCTAATTCAGAGGGTGTTTGGGGAGTGGTTCAGAGTCTCCGAAGCTGCAATTAATATATAAGCAAATATAACAATGCAGAAAAACTAGAAAGACCTGCAAATGACACAAACACTCCTCTCTCCCAAGCCTGGAAGAATGTATTTAAGTGAATAAACTATATACATAGTAATACAGTGTACTAAACACACTGTCGTTATTTTACAAAAATAAGAAATACTTCACAGCAAGGAATCTCCCTACAAACCCTACTGTTACACTTTGCCAGTGTAGGAGAGGAAGAAACAGGCTGTCCTATGTACTGCTTGGAAAAGCACCAGGTTGCACTACAGGGAAGGGAACTGAGACAGGAGACAAAGGAGCTGAGGCAGCAGCAGGCCCAGGAGACGGGCCCGGATCACGCCACTGCAGTTCACAGATGCTCTGCCGTGATTCTCCAGAGCTGGCAAGAGCTGGGAGCTGCTGCGGACAATGCAGCTTCCAGCACTTCCCATGACCGTGTGCCAGCTCAGCACAACACAGAAAACTTCCTCACGCCGGGAGAGCAGGGAGCAGAGCCCAGCAACTCCCCCAGTACTTCAAAGCCAGAGAGGCTTTTCAGGGCTGTGGGAGGAATGGAACGTCAAGGGCTTTACTATTCTGGCATAATTACACAATTACAATTGTTAACAGGCAAGCTGAAACCCCATGTAAATATCTCGGCTTCCTCTAAGCATTGCATTTTTAAAACAAAAACTGCCAAATGCTCTATTTGTTCCAATTTTCCTTCTGCTCCTCCCTCCAGCCTTTACACTTCTGGGATTTGGACAGGTAACGTCACCTGTCCTGAGACCCTTAGAAGTGTTCTACATGTGGAAAAAAAGATGCCATTTCCAGCCTGACCTGCAGCTTCCCTGTTCTGGGAGGAAGAGGTCAAGAAATTTAAAGCTCTTTGTGCGTGTGTGTGGTGATATATGCCTGCATACACCCACACTGGACACTGTGAGAAAGAGGCAAGAGAAGGTGAAGGTGCGTGAAAGGGAGTGAATTAGTCCCATCTGCTCTGAAAAGATCATTTTCACCTTGTATTTCTATTACCGTCATATTATTATCACACTAGAGTGCTTCTAAAAGGCTACAGTTCTGGCAGCCAGCATCATTACAGCTGCTCAGATTATTAACAGTATAAATAAACTCTTAGAGACACTACTAAGAAAATATTAACTACAATTATCACTGTCTGATAAAATAATGAACAGTGAAGTGTTATTCTGCCATCTCAGTCACCAGTGCACATTTATGAGTGCTGTGAGTAATGAAGAACAGTTTATTTGCATACTGAATCAGCCTGGAATTGGTTCTTTCTGTTTTATTTTGTTTTTATAAAGATACTTTGAATTAGCGTCTTTCAATCAGCACAGGCTGAAGCTCTACACCTGCAGAATTGTACTCTGCCTCCTGTCCCGCAGCATGCAGCCCCATTAACTCTAAGACAGCAGAAAACTATGCTGGTAGCAACACACGCTTCTGCCTGAGGTTGGTGGAAGCCAACAGCATGGAGTCACAGAGGAGAAATCTTCCTTTCTATGTGGACAGAAACTCTAAAACCTTGCTACCAACCTTTATTCTCGGGCCTCATTGCTTTTTCTACCTACACAGAGAACAACGGCCTAGGTGAAGTCCATGCTGTTTCCCAAAGGAACCCTCCTCCAACCTTCTCTGATTTTGCTTTGAGCACTCATTTCTTGTCGAGCACCCAGTGATACTCCCAAGCTCCCGCCTTCACTGACAGCAATGGGGAGCTTGGGTTATGTTTTTAATTAACAGAAGTTATTATTTCCCTGCAAGCACAGAGAAAAAAGAGTTCTTAATGACTTGGGGAGCAGGATAATGACTGCAGAGAAGAAAGGGGAGTCCCTGGCCTGTCCCCTTAGCAACATCTTCCTTGGCAGGCAGGGGCGGCCTTCAAATATTTGTTTCTTGCTGCAGTTGATTTAGGGTGTCATCATCTGTTCATTAGTGGAGATTATTATGATTAAGAGAAATAAGGTCTGAGGGCCTGAAGCTGCTTACTGTGGGGGTAGTCATGCTGAAGCTTCGATTTGGGAATCCTGTTTTCACAAGGATGCTGCCCTGATTCAGGAGAGGCCTCCCTCCCCACCCAGCCCTGTGGAACTGTCAAGTCTCCAGTCTCAACCAAAGACACCTTCCCAATAAAGCATCAAGCAAAGACCCTGTTTTGCTCAGCTGTTCCATACCAGGCTATCACAACTGTATCTGACCATCAGCAGGAAGGGATAACGGTGAAGGTTGGCACTGAACTCCTCCAGGTAGGCTCCTGCTGGGATGCAGAACTGACCCCGCCATTTTTAGGAAAGGTCTGTGCACAAGAGATGCAAAATGAACACTTTCTCCATCAAGGCTGGCAGGGAGGCTCATGATTTGGGGTGACAGGAGGGAGATGTGGTTGACATGAGCCATGCTACCAGGATCCACCTGAGAACACAAACCCGGCCCAGTGTAAATGTGTGTCAGCCTGCTGGGGAGGGGCCATGACCCAGCTGATGAGGAGAAAATAAAGTGAAGTTAAAGACAGGGATGGCAGCAAAAATACAACTGGAAAGGAAGATAATAATGCAGTGTCAAGCGAGAGCAAAGGAAACGGGATTTCCCTTAATCTAAGTCAGAAAAAACACTGCAGCTTGCCTTCAGTGTTTTTATTTCACAGCCCCTTTTTATGTGTCCTTTTCACAACTGCCCAGCATCTCACGTTCCCTGCCTGCTCTCTGCTACACGCCTATAAGCCTTTTGTTCCCCTAACCCCACCTTCAGCACGTCACCATACTCCCAGTCCTTGCACAGGGACGTAGGCCGGCACTGCACAGCCCAGGGCTCTCGCTATCCCCATCACTACACTGTCATGACAGAACAAGTGAGATGGGGCGTTGAGGCAGGAAGAAGCTTGCAGCAGCCTCGTCTGTCCCTATCTGTCAGCAGCGGGGGAAGGAGACCTTGGTGGGAGTGATCTTCCCCCCATAAACATTATGGCTACAACAAACCGCTGCTCCTTGGTGGGGATCAGCCACGCTGCAGCATTCCTCCTGATTTCCCCCGCAGCATCCTCCCTCTCATCCTTCACAGCAGCTGGCCTCTTCTGGGTGCCTAAACAGGTTAGACGTGGCTTGCCCTGAATAAGTCACCTACATTAATTTTTCCTCTTTAATTAAAGAGTTCTTCTGTGAAACAACTCATGAGAGCTTCTTTGTTGAGAGAAAGAAAATGATGTACTGCTCCACACACGTTTACAAAGACAAATATACAAATGAATTCTGCTCTGCAAGAAGCCCCAGTGGAAGGGAAAACACAGAGAATGGTGAAGGAATTGTTGAAGAAGAACTGAGGTTCATTTTAAATCAGTGTACCGTGTACAAACGCTGTCTTACAAATAGGATTATTTAATTTAAACCTTAGATCTGTCAAGTTCCATTACTTCAAATGGAGCCTGTCGTTTCTTGACTTCATTATAAATCAGGATTATATTACAATTTATGTTAGGTTAAGTCACTGCTTCGATAGGAGGCAGCGAGAAAAAAATTACACAGCAGTCAGTAAATAGAGCAAAGTCATTGCACTGTTCTTGAAAGGCAAAAAGTCATCTTGCTAAATGAGGGTCCAAGCTGTCCTGTACCAAGACTGTTACTAATAAATAAAAGACCTCTGGGAAAAGTGCTGAGCATACGCTGGATCTATTTTCAGCTTGCATCAGCAGCTGCTGCCCCTGGGATCGCATCTTTGCTCATACCCTACACCATATGTAATCACTCCAGTGCTGCAACCAGTAAGATAATGAAAGAGCATGGCATAAATCTATACTTGAGCGGAATGCTAAATGAGAAAAATAATACAAAAAAGAGGGAAATAAACCACATTTTCAAGTCATTAGGAAGAAAGACTTTGACATATGAAGTGTTGCAACCATTAATAGCACTTATCATATAGAGTGGAGACAAAGAGACAAATTAATCAAACTGACAGAACTGGGACATTTTATGCTAATGCAGGCTCCTGGGTTTTAGTTCGTATTCCTCTGTGTCTAGAAAACTGATACCATTACAGGGCAGGAAATTGCATGAATAACATGCAACAGATCATAAAAATTCACACACCAAGTGCAGAAACACTGCCAAAAGCACTGTAAAAACAAGGCTAGAGACCTCAACAGAGGAACTACCAACAGCTAATGAATGCAAATAAGTACAGGAATATTTCCCATTCATGCATAACAATTAGACATAGGCTGTGACTCCACAATCTCCAATAGCGTAGGTAAAATAAAGCCTAGAGAGCTAACACGCAGACAGCTATGGGTAACTCCCGGCCAGGACAGTTCCGAATTTGTTTGCAGCGTCACAGCCAGCAGCTTAAAGCCACTGGGGAACAGGCATGGCCAAGTGCTGTCTCTGTCTAAATGTACAGTTATGTTCGATTCAAGTTAGCGTTGCAGTAGAAAAGATGTGGTCCTGGGCCATCTATTCTGGGTGTTCCTGCCTGAGCAGGGGCTGGGACCAGCTGACCTCCAGAGGTCCCTTCCTGCCTCAGCCATGCTGTGATTCTGTGAAAGGCAGGTGAAAGAGGAAATAAAATAGACCTACAAAACAGCCTATTGTCTCATAAAGCGAAAATCCCCTCACCACAGTGCAAATCGACAGCATATAGTAAAACCCCTTACAAATAACAACAACTTTTACATCATTTGTTTAGGAAATACAAAATGGACTTGCTGTCCAAAGCCACAGCTGTGTTGCAAGGGGTAGGAAATGGGAGGAATGACAGGAATGCTGGGCAGGGCACGGTGCAACACAAGACCTTGCCAAGGTTACTACATTTGCCGTGAAGACTTCTCAAGGACCTTTAAAAAATCCTGGCAAATCAGATCACTGGGGAAACACAGAGAGCTGATCAGCCACATGGATACCAAATAACAAATAAAGACACAGCATTTCTTGTTGCTGCCTGGTTCATAAAACAGCAACTCTTCGTTCTTGATACCCTTAGCTGTAGCTATCATACAACCCAAAGGATAGGACTAACTCTCAAGGGGTAAAAGGAGTAAAGCTGACACCTTTTGGAGCCACGTAATTTCCAGCACTGCTCTCATCCTTCCCAGAATAGAACGAGATGCAGCTGATGGTATTGAGCAAGGGTATCTCAGTGCCAGCACTACATGTGTACAGAGGTGATGAAATGCCAGCTTGCCATAGAGTTGCTATTTTCCTGAAAAGTGAGTAGACTTCAAGTCCTTCCCACATGAACATGGAGACCCTGTGTCCAACGGCAGCAGGACAGGAGTCCCAGCAGATCTGGGCAAAGGGACATCTTGCTCCCTGCACAATGCAGAATCCCACTCCGACCTGTTCCTCAGCAGATCCCTGGAGAGATGTGACAGGGTTTTAGCCACATGAACAGGTTCTGTGTGTCTCCAGACCTTAAAACTACTTTCTGTTCTTTCAGTTGTAACTGGAGTTGCAACAGGGTGCTTGGCCTGGTATCAAAAAATGTCATAGATGCAAAAGCAAGCCAGCCCAAAAACTTTCTAAAGACAACAATGGTGCAAGCTTTGCCTAGGGGGAACAGTTAGAAAAAGACACAGTCTGACTTCTGTGAATACATGTCCATCCAACAGACAGGCAAGGGTTGCAACCTGAAAATGGAACAACTTTCTCCCTTTCCTTAAATTAAAAAAAAAAGAAGCACAGGCAGTTAAATACAAAAAACTCTCGTGAAAACTCTGCTTTAAGGAATTTAAATATTGGGTGGGAAACAAATTGGTCAAACAGTTCTAACAGTGCTGATTTTTTTTCTGCTCTTTAAAATAGCAAAGGCTCTTTGAATTTTCTGAAGAACCCATAACACCTGATTCTTTCTTTACCTCTGCCTGAAACCAGAGCAGTTTAGGAAAAGGAAAGCCTAAGTAGAGGAAAACACCTATTCCCAAAAGTGAGTATTTAGAGAGGTCTTTAGTACTGTCTTATCATTCAAACAAAAGGTAGAAAGTGCAACAACAAAAAAATGACTATGAATTCTCCCACTCCTTTAGCTGTGGCAATTCCTCTTTAGAAAATCAGTTCCAGGACCAGACTGTGTGATCACCAAATAATTCAGAGTAAAACTATCTGAGAACAAAGCCAAGGATCCAAGGGCAGTGATACGAACAGTATGGATCCTGAAGGCTGGGAATGACTGGAAACCCTCTGATTAGCTGACAGTGTGCAGCACTGGTCTGCTCTGCAGACCTGTGTGAAGGAGGTCCAGAGGAGCAGCAATGTTAGTGGCTCCCACTATGGTCACCTTGTTTCGGTATCAGCCAAAGACAGAGATCAAAACACAATCAAATACCCATCTTCAAAAAATTTACCTGCCTGTGCCCTCTCAACAGAGGTTTCCAGTTGGAATGCTCATGCATAATGGTGAAATAAATCCTATAAGAGAGGAACGAGGTTCATATCTGAAAAGGAAGCAGAACAAACCAAGCAAAAGGTAGCTTTTATTTGTGTCCTTCTTAGTTTTCCATCTGCAACAGGGACACTGAAGACGGGGAAAGAAGAATAGGAGTTACTGATTTAAAGGTTTCTGCCACTACTGAAAACTACTTTTTCTGCTTTCTGAACACTATGATTGCTTCATAAATGTGAAAAAGTTTCTTTGGAGAATGCCCCAATCCCCACACATATTATGGACATCTCCTTCATTCTTCTTTGGCCAATTCTATACATATTGTTTGTCCCACTGACTGCTAACATAAAGTGGGCAAAAATGACAAGAACAGATTGCACCTATGGAAAGACAGAAATATTCAATTTTTGCGATTTGGATTTGACAAATTAATTCAGGCATTTAAAACACAGCCTTGGTTTGGTGTGCCCAGTCTCCTGAAGGATACAAAGTTCAAGGAGTAGAGAGAAATTCCTTCATGTCCAGAAAGAAAAAATGCCATATAGCATTCATGGGGGAAGATGGAAATTTGCAGTCAAACAAGCTAAAAAAATTAAAATTGTTCAACAGGCAGATGGAATGACAGCAGAGATGCATCTACCTTAAGCCTGGTTTCCCCTACTGGAAGTAGAAGTGAGCACTAGTCCTCTGTGGAAAGCAGAAGGGAAGTTGTCAGAATTAGTCTTCACTCTGCTTTTTCCTGTCTTGAAATGTTACTGGCTCCAACCCTGTACTTTGAAAGAAACAGGAAATAACTTGAGCTTATTCTGTTTTCACTTGACCAAGAATCCCCTGACAGGGAAATTTTCTCTGAAAGCTGCCTGTGTATATGGAGAGAGAGGTGGCTAAGCACGTTGTATTACAGCTGTGTGGTCAGAGATGGAAAGATATTTTGCTTTTAGAGTTGTTTAAGACTTGTTTCTTATTAGCTGCAGGCCCTTGAAACAGAGGACCACACGTCTGGTTTTCGAAGGAAGAAAAAAACACATTTCCCACAAGGACGGGCAAAAGCTTTATACAGCCAAAAGCACGGCCTCAGCCTGTTAGCTGACAGTCTGACAAAAATCCCAGAACACTTCATCAAATGCAGTTTTTGTTGAAACCAAGAACTAAACAGGCAAAGTTTGCATGGACAATTTTTTTCTTTAAATTAGTCTTTTTACCTTGAAACACTAGCATTGCATTCCCAACCATTCTGGGAACACAAACTAAGAGGTACTTGCATAAAATAGAGAATTTGGTCCCATCGCAATTCAAAAGCAAGTAAACATACAAGTAAAGTGTTTGATGCATGACACACCGGATGCCTAAATTCTTTTAAACCACTAGCACTGCTGAAGCCCATTTCTGGGTCAATTCATTTACTTGGATGGTCTCTATTCTATTTTGCTACCCCAATAAACCCACCTCAGCACTGGCTTTAGCAAGTACATTCGACACCGTGGGAACCAAAGGAAGCACAGAGAACACAAAGCTGCCGTTGAATCAGTCCTGGGTCACATCTGCCAAACCACTCTGTAGTCTCTACAGTAAGTCTATACACTTTAATTTTGCTTACTTACTTTCTGGCTCCAGCTAACAGTGCATCCCAAATGCTGATGAGGGGAAGAAAAGCTTTCCAGGGACCCACTCTTACACAAGACGATAGCTTCAAGAAGCTTATACCTAAAGCTGAAGTTTGCAAGGTGTGGTGCTGGTCATTTAGTTGCACTGTCACAAGGAAATGGAGAGCTCTCAAACTGAAGGGCACCCCTGAAGTCTTGTTCTGGAACAGTGAGCAGCTGATGCAGGACACAATGTGGACCAAGTGTCTTAACAAACACAAATGCATACTCAACTAAATACAAAATCAGAGAACAGTTTGGGTTGGAAGGGACTTCAAAGATCACCTAGTTCCAAACAGCCTGTTATGGGTAAGGATGCCTTTCAGTAGGTCAAGTTGCTCAGATATGGTTGCCTCAACACCAAAACAAAGATGGCTTTTTTTTGGGGTGCCCAAAAGTCACTGTTCCCACCTACCGGGACTGAGCCCACTTGTCCCCAAGGACCACTCAGACAGATAAGCAACAGGTCCATCCTACCCCATTCTTGAGCAGTGCTGCAGCCAGTCTTCTAGTCAGAAAATCTCCTCAATGCCTCCTGCATGCTTAAAAGACACAGAGGCAAGAAAATAGGGAAGGATAACCTGGAAAGCGTGGATTTGGATATACTGGCTGCTCTCAGACGGGCAGATCTGCCAGCTGTGGGTCAGTCTGTTCACCGCCATGTGAGGTAATATGAACCCGAGAGCTTAGAGAGAGGTAAACATATCCAAGTGGTTCACACAAGGTGATTTGATCATCACTGACCTGATGCACGGACCTGTGCTGTAATTCCTATCTGATGCATCAGCTTCTACCACAGCGTTTGTGGAGAGGTGATGACAGTATTTTATTTGTTCACAAGATAAAACTTCTCAAAGATCTTCTGCTGAAGGTTTTATCTTACCATTATTTAACTTTAGAGCCGATACCTTTAAATTCCAGCTGTTAGGTGACACCTTGTTTACTTAATGGTTTCACTGTAAGTGCAAGTACCACAATTCTTTGCTTTCCTCAGACCAGCTATGGCTATTTTAACTGTGGGCCCCAGGCTAGTAGCAGTCTCTGGCTCACAGCAGGAAACTCCCAGTGCCATTTCAATTATGAATTAACCTTCTCTTCTCCACCACGTCTTCTAAAGCCTCCATCACTGGCTCTTCAGTGACCCAAAAGATGCATGAGGCAAGCTTTAAGAAAAAAAAAATCCAGAAATAAATTAAAAAAAAAAAATAAAAAAGAGAAGATTTCTGTGTGCAGGAAACAGACAACTACACTTAAGTGCTCTTTTAAAGTCAGATTAAACAAAGTAAAGGACAGAGAGGTTTATATGCAGCTCTGATCTGTGTTATCTTAGGACATTAAATTCTACCTGACTACATCTGTACTGAACATCAAACTTCAAAGTGCATAAAGCACATCCCTCTCAAAGGCAATTTGCCTTAGTGTTAGGAAATAATGTGGAGTCACACACATCACTAAGCCATTTGTTGCTAAAAACATACGCTGAATTTTCTGTTGAATTTAACCTGGTTTCAAAACAGCTGCCAGTGGCTCTCATGACAGCTTCCTCCAGTGAATTAAAACAAGCTTCCTATAGATAGACCTGTTACTCTCTTTTTATTTAAGTCTTAAAGCAACCACCCAAGCCTAGTCTCAAGCTTTCAGACAAATTAAATCTCATTTTTAAAACAGTCCAAGCCTGGGCTAGAAGGAGCTGTAGCTTGACCAAGTACAGCTGCTCATATTTGTTTACTTGCATAAGGTAAATAAAGTGCCCAAGGATACAGATTTTAGTAGTGTTAGACCAAGCTGGGACTTGGAGCTGTTTGCTGGCAGCCTCCCATAAAGTGGTACAGATGAAAATTCAGTGCTGCACAAAAGACCTGAACTGGAATAAACCAGCCTTTTCTCTCCTCAGAGCTTGCATTGTACGTGCAACAGCAAGAATGACTACTTATTCCAATAAAAAACACCGATAGCCTGACTATAAAATTCATGAAGAGCATCTCATTTCCAAATCCTAGTAGCATTCAACAGCCTTCTGCTCACCTAAAATCTGTATTTCATCTCCGAATTGAAACATACTTCCTACTCTTCATGTTTGTTGACTGCTGCAGTGCATCATTTGAATAGATGCCATATTCCATCCCACAATGCGATCAATTTCACTGGTAGTTGAGAAAAACAGCCAATATAACATTACTCACTGGGGAATTCTTGTCAGAAAGTGCTGTATAGAGATAAAACCTTATCGTCTTTGGGTCTTGGGAACACTAACGAAGCAAAACTCGGTACTGGGATCAGAAAGTACCTTACAGGCACTGGTGTCACATGTGGTGAAGCTGAGGGATGTCTTATCTGGGCTCTATCTGTTTATTCAAATGCCAAATGCTCGGTACTTCTGGATTCTTAAAAGAGCAGCTACTTATTTTTCCAATGTGAAAGCAATTCAAAGCTTTTTTTTTGGAGGGAGAAAAGGTAAAGGTAAGAGACCCGAAGGAGGAGGGGTAGAAAAGCAGAGCATCTTTCAGACTACAGAGCCAGAGTGCTACCAGCACCAAGAAATAACTCATAGCCATGGTTAAGCCACTTCAGCTTCAATCATGCCCAAATACATATTTAAATACAGCAAAATCCACCTCTTACTAATATGCCACAATACATACTTATTGCTTCAGCTCATGCCCTTAGCATGGTCTGCCTCTACTTTTCAAGATGTCTTTTACATTTTAGATTATGTTTGCAATTTTTAAGCAAGACAATTTCCATACCACAAACTCCTTTGCAATAGCAAGCATAAGCACAGCCAGCCAATCAGTCAGGCTTACCCTCAGCAATAGGCACAGGTGTAACGAAGGCAATGTAGTGGGGCCCACTTATTGCAGCAGAGAACTTCCTTCTGTGCATTAATCTCAATATCCTCTTTTACAGTATATTTTTGTATGGTTACTTGAATCTATAAATAGATACCACCAAAGGGAGGGAAAGGAGTTAATGCAAGATTTTCTCCCCTTTACATGCATGCATGCATGGATTTTGTAGTTGTTGTTGTATTTCACCTGTCTCCACTGGACAACAGGGAGTCACCTCTCATCAGAAAACAATGGGAATTACACCATGCACAATGACAAGGAGGAGGCTTGTTTCATTCCTGTACTTCAGGGCTGGGAGCCTTTGCAGCAAGAAATGGATGGCATTTCTTGTCATCTTGTGATGGTCTCATTTCTGCTTTATTGCCCAACTGCTAGAAAGAAAATACACCATTTCTATCTTGCACTGTGCTATATGTGCAACACACACAAAACATTTCCGTCTCATGGTTTCTTCTGAATTAGTATTGTTACCACTTAAGACCTCAGAAAGTATCCAAATGCTTGTTTTTATCCCCAGTACGGACCCACAGCCTCCAGGCACCCTGTGTGGTGAGTGTCAGCACTATGAGTCAGCAGGAAACATACCACATTCCCTCAGAGGAGTTTAGGAACCCAAGAGCCAGCTTCCATCCATACAGACTCACTGGAGTGACACTGCTGAGGGGAGGCTGAAATGTAAATGGGTCTGAAGCCTGATGGCCACAACCTCTTGAGGCCGCTCTGCAGAAAGCCTTTGGGTAGAGGTGGCAGCAGAAAGCTTTCAGATCTGCTGACGTCTGAGCCCTAGCAAAAGTCATTCAGGCCAGAGATGCCATCTGTGAAGAACATCACTGGCTGATACAGCCGTGGAAGGAGAAAAACACATTAATGCTGAGAACTAACCATAGGTATTCCTAATATGTAAGTTGCTGAAAGTAATGCCTCCTATTCATTTCCATGGAAACAACAACAAAGAGCACAATAACACTATTTGATAGAGCAAATTCTACGCTACAAAACACTATTTTTCAGCATAATCATCGCCATTAGCTGATTTGCACAGGTAAGCTAGGACACTCTTTGTTTTGTGGTGTGACAGCTATCCATGACTGTCCAGAATGTGACTTGTCTTTTGCACCATCCACTGCCTCACTGTGCTCACATTCACTGTTTGGTCTCCATAAACATTCAGCAAAAGTATCAATGAATGTTGATGGGTGCCATTTTTTCCACACGGAGGAATTCAATTCTACATCTTTGTTTCTTACACACTTCCATGTCAGATGCCATTTTGTCAGACTGCCCCTCTGCTGCCATCTGTCACATGGCAACAAAACATAACGGAATGTTGGTGGGAAAAGTTCCACCTCTACTGCCATACCAACAACATACACCTTTGACGTCATGGGTCAACATAATAAAACAGGAGGCATTACTTTTGGAGCAGCCATCATACTAATAGGGTCCCAAAGAAAAAGGGTCATTTTGTTGTTCCCAGCTGTTTAACACCAGCCCTCCAGCCAGAAACCAGGCATGCAGCAGACAGTTGCTTCTTACCCCCCTGCTCCCCCTTCCCACATCTATCACCTCCTTCATTCCACACTCCTGCTCGGAGCACTCATAGCTCAGTCACCGCATTTCTTACAGACGCTGTATTTGTACATATACACAGAGCACTGGGAGAGGAAAGAGACAAAGTAAGAGAATATTGGTTATCTCTACAGTGAAAAAAAGGAATAGTAATCTCTGTCAGCCAGTGGAGGCATGTAATAGCTGACCTCCTGCACTCTGCCTTTGATTTTTCCCTGAACCCAATCATATTTTGTTGGCTAATTCCCAGCGTTTTTTCCTCAGGCTGGCGCACTGGCATGGATGGTTAACAGCTGCCAGGATTTCTCCCCCATCAGCGCTGAGCGATTCTAATGTTAGCTGCCTGGCTCCATCCCACCCAGGGTGCCACATGCCTTCGCCTTCCAACACACTCAGCTTTTGCCAGCCTTGAACCCAAATCTATCTCCCATCCTGCCTTTTTTCTTCTGAAGATTAACCATGTGAGGGAGCCAGCCTGTCTCAGCTGAAGGACCAGATGACAGATTTCACAGGGCTGGACCTCACAGGGAAACGGCAGATTTCACAGCAGCCTTTGGTAAGTGGAAAAGTAATGAATACGCAAAGTAATTCAGCATACAGTGTATGCCAGAAGACCTCTGCTTTGAACATTGCTCCATTAATTGTAAGGAAGAGCAGTGCAGGTCAACAAAAATGCTCCCCAAGCACATCACACATCCCTTCCTACAGAGAAGAAAGACCTGGAATGACCTGATGGAGGTTTTATTTAAGTGTATGTCCCAAAGCCACAAAAACCCATGCAAGGTTGGGAATTTCATTTCCAAGATGGAGGAATTACATACAACAGAAAGGTTTTGTTGCTGTTGTTCCAATGTTTTCATCATTTAAGGGAAGTCTGTTTTCAGAAAGCAAGGTATGCATGGTGTGTGTGCAGACAGTGCTCCTCTAGCCAGCCCCCAGCTCTCAGTCTGCCCAGCCAGACCTGCTCCCTGTGCACTTTTAATAGAAAAGCCAGGCAGGTAATAATAGCAGATCAAAAGCCTATTCTGCAGAGCACTGGCTCTTTCTCAAGGAAAGTAGAGTACCACTACAGCATGAATGACTCAATCATCTACTCAAGAGCTATTACTTGCAGCGATGAAGCAATGTTAATTGGATAATGGCCTGCTGCCAGCTAATATTGGCATGACCTACAATACCCTTGGCTGACAGCCGTGTCTGCCTCTCTATCACACCTTTTTTTGTAATCTGGATGGGAAGTGGAAACCATTAAAAATGCCTCATAAGTGCCATTTAACTTCTTATCATGAATTAAAAGCTTAATTAAGTGCCTTGTTAAAGGAAGGAAGACCAGTTTTTGTGATTAAATAAAACAAAACAACAGTTAGGGGTACGGATTAAATGAGTAACTTTACAGCTTCAAACTTGAGTCTTGGAAAATATTAATTTCAGGAAGTACTTAACAGCAGCTGGTAGATGAAAATGGCACAACTGCTATAAAATACTCAGGGTGAAAAGCACATGAGATTCTAGTTGTTTACCAAAACTGCAAATGAAGAGGAAAGTGTAGAAGTTAAGAGCTATTGGGGTCCTTTTTTATGAGCTGTACGGAGCTGCAGCTGACATGCTCCAGCTCTCGGACTCGGCTATGAGTCCTGACACTTCACATGCCACAACCACATTTGAGCACTTGCTATTTCGTGGCTGTTTTTCCAAGCGCTTATCTACACACTGAAATATGCTGCTTTAAAAAGAGGTGTAGCATGAAATCGAATTACTGGTGTTGGCATGGAAGGGTTTATGGAAACTCTTCAATCAGTGCAAAATTAGCTCCATACGGACTCAGTTTAAATAAGTTGATTAGGAAAAGGTTTGAACTAAGGCACATTAAGTCATGCTTGAAGTGACGTGAAATGTCCAACATAAGGTTTTACACTGGTTTGAAATCCAGTAAGCTCAACTAGTCTCAATACTGCATGTGCAGAATGTCTCACTACTGAAATGATGAGCGTATCATAAAGCCTCCACTTACTGTAATTGGATATAAACAAGAAATAATGTACAAAACATCTGTTTGCTGTTTAGCTTGACAACAGTTAACAAGGTCTGGATGCCAGATTAACAAAAAGACCCCAATATGCTATAAAGTAAAAAAGAAACCCTCCGAAATCCAGTCTTCAGAGGCAGATTTACTGCTTTGAATAATGAAAAAGAAGTTCTTTTGTTTTCATGTCAAGCTCCCTCATGCCAACATTACATGACTGCAAAAGCTTTATATATAAAGCTTTATCCAGCTCCAACATCAAGCCTTTGAGAAATAATAATAATGCTCATTCTCCATAATTGCGTACTTCAGCAGTTTTCAGACCACAACAGAATTTAAAACACAATTCTTGCATGACTGACTTAAAAATATCTTAGTTAATTTAGGAGTGATTGTCACCTTTGGGAAAGTTTTGAACGGTGAAGACTATATTTAAAAACAATTTGCAATCTCTGATTTGCTATTACAACTGTATGCCAATGAAAGTTGTTTCTAAGCTTGAACAACATATTGGCCCAGGACACTAACTTTGACTTTTGTCTGAAATTTTTCCACTGTTGGCATAACTCCCTATGTGAAAAATTAAGTCAGTTTTCACATATATCTTTAGAAATAATTCATGGGCTTCCAGAGCTTTACAGACCATGGACTAAAAACAATAGCCTTGGAAAGAGCCATTAGCTTGTGAATTGAAAAAGACCCTGCTAACTTCTTTCAATACAATATACGTAAGATGGTTCTTCCCTCCACTCTATCAGCTTCCAAAAAAACACGACTGCTGCAGCTCCTTCTGTGAGCAGCTCCAACACAGTTCCTTGTTGGAGGCACTTCACATATCTAAACATAGGCATCTACCAAAGTGCACATCCCAAAGAGCAACAGCAGAAGCAGAGGAGTGCTCCTTAACCATGCAATCATCAAGAAGCAACGATCTGCATCAGGCAGCTCTCTTTACCCTCAGTGACTAACATCTGTGAGGAAATTATATGACTGACCACCTCATACTCGCTACTCAAATACACTAGTCACTGAGCAAATTAGACTCCATGGAGCTATTAGAGATCCATGTGCATGTGGAAAATATCTGTACAATTAGGCATTAGTAACTGCACATATCTGTTTTGATAGGCCAAGGATGTTCTTTTCCACTATGAAAAAGGTGAAGTCTTGATGCTCTGCAACTGACTGTGGCATGTGCTGAGGTGGAGCACAACAATTTCAGAGTAATGGAAAAACCTTAAGGCCCAGTTTGACTGCTTCTGCAAAAGCATGGCACTTACTGGAGCTGTAGCAGCAACCAATGTAACCTTAACTCACTAAGGCTTTTTGATCTTTCATTGAGATATATTCTAAAATGTAAAACCCCAATGCTTTATTTATCTAAAGGGGATTCATTTAAATAGAAATAATTTGTGGTTGCGCAGAAACAATGCTTTTTTTAGTACAGCATCTAATATAAAACACGTGAAGATAAATCTTTGTGTTTCTTTTCTGTAGTATCATATAAACCCAGGACTGTGTTATCAAGACCCATCCTCTGATCGTGAAGGCAAACAAAGCACAATTCCTCTGTCACCCTACTCCTCATGCTGGCCAGTGGTTCAACATCTCACTGCTGCTGTAATTAAAAAGCTGCTAATTTCCAACCTAGTTTTACTAAAAGCCATCTGAAACCAATCAACTGTCATTACTGTCAACACTGTCTTTTAGTATTAAAGAGAAACTTCCCCTTCTTAGTTGTTTCACCCCCTCTGCCTACATGGAGCTGTAACTCCTTGCAGCCAGCGCTCTTCCAGCATGAACCTGTTATAGTCTTTTCTCCTCCTCCTTCTTTAAGCTGGACTCCTTCTGAACATCTCAGTTACTCTCATATTCTTCAACTGTTTTTCTCAATTTAAGAAATCATACATGGTATCCAAGAGGAGGTCTCATCAAGGCTTTGTAGAAGAGCACTGATGCTCTTGTCACACATGTGAGCCACTGGGCATCTATTGTAACCTCTGCTTCCACTGTTTTGCCTTGCAGGGTAAAAGCTATGCAACACTGCCTGAGACTTGATTCTTCCACTGGAAATTATTAGTGGACAGTGTCGAATCATTGTGTGCATCCTAGCGTGTCCTCTGTGATATATGTGAACTCCTATGCAAAATGTCTGGGTTGAAATCTCTTCATGAGTAATGTTCGGTATCAGGACTTGTGAAGTTATGCCCGGTGACCTACTTCTTCCAGTGCTCTCCACCTTGCATCATCACAACATCACAATACCACTGAGGTCTCCAGAGAACTAAACCAGAGAGGGGAAAAATGGTGTGTGACACTTCAGGACCTGTCATCACCTAAAAAGGTCCCATACTTCTTCACTGGTGTTAAGCAAATGATGTTGAAAACCCCTCTGCCTCATGCTGTAGGCCAGAACAGCTCCTCCCAGAGCAACTGCCTTCCTGAGCCTTGGAGGAGTCACCACCCCAGTGTGACTTTGCACCAGTGGGGGACCCAGGGCAGGCAGGGGGTGACAGCAGCCCCTGCACCTCCTTGCTGGCAAAGACACCAGCGTGCCCTATGGTATCTGCAGTACTGCAGTCATAGAGCTGTGAGGAAATTACAGTGGGGGTGGAAGTCAGCCAGTGAGATTTTGTGGTAAAATAAAGTAAACTTTCCAGTGAGGTATGTATTTCCTACGTCCCTTGGCTTCCTGCTGTGTGAGCCATGCTGCATGAGAAAAACCCTGCATTTTGACAAAATGTGTTGGTGCTTTCTTGGCAGAAAAAGTATGGCCCGAAACAGTTAAATCCCAAAGCAGTTGCGAAGACAAGAGAAAGGAAGGAAGGCTGAATGGGACACAGGAAAGGCGAAAGAGAGAACTGCTGGAGAGGGGTGGGTAGCGATGAGACTCCAAACAATGTGACAGTTCAAATGACTTTTCAACAATAACCTGCTGTCTAACAGCCAAGTGACCCCTTTCAAATTTCCTGTCTGGAAGAGCAGAAGAATATTCGGGTACTGATAATGTGCTGAATGAAGTGATAAATGCTGAAGCGTTTTAAAGCTTTGCTGCTGTAAATGTGAGGAGTGCTGGCAGGTTTTGCTCTCCCTTAGCGAAGAAGGCTGTGAGAACACGTCCATCCTCCAGCTCCCAGCGATCCTCAACCCATTCCAACCCCAAAACCACAGCAGCAGCAATAAATACCATACCTCTTCTGGCAGGCTGACAACCAGGTCATTTTCCGTCTGCCCCACCAAGGCCTGCAAGAAGTACTCGCTGCAGGCAGCCAGCACAGCCCGGTGGGCGCGGAACTCCTTTCCCTCCACGATGAGTGTCACGTCGCAGAGAATATCCTGCTTGCGCTGGTCATTTAAGCAGAGGAGAATATTGGTACAGTGCACTGTTGACTCATACACATACATGGGGGAGTCAGTCTTCTCATCCACAGACATGCCGTTCACACCCTGGAGCACAGGAGAGGAAGAACAAAACACAGACAGGTAGTGAGAAGCAATGCTCAAATTAGTAAATTAAGTAACATTACACGGGAAAGTTTAGAAGATTTTAGCAAAAATAGCGAGTATGACTATTGGGTCTTCTAATAGTGAAAAAAGGGGGGTTTGTCCTTGCTTCTGTTATTTTGATACTGAGGGAAAAAACCCTCAAAACCCCAGCCTTCTCTCAAGCAGACTGAGACGGCTGCGTGGTTCCACCGAAGACCCCCACTCAAGTGAAAGACAAGGTGGGCTGTATCTGATCGAGCCAGCCTCCAGCTGGAGTGACTTCATTTCTCAGTCAGAAGCAGAGATATTCTAAGCCTTAATGGGGAGAGAAAGATGTTTGGTGGCTTTAGGAGAAATCCATTTCCAGGTTTTCACACATTCACTCGTGGTTTAATGTCATTTACAGAAAAGCGCACTTTCTGAATTCCAGGACCACAGACACAGGAAAATCCCCTGAGCTCTGTGGAGCTCCAGCTATGGGTGGCTGGGCAGCACGTGGGTGCTGGGGCCGTTCCCTCCTGCCGAGATGTCTCCCCGTGCTGACAGCAGCCCGACGTCTGTAGGACGTACGACATGCGCTACCAGCCTCTGAGTTAGGAAGTTCCCTGCCTGTTGCTCTGTCGTTTCTGACGCATGTCGCACTGTCAGCGCCTCTCAGCACAGCCGTCGGGTTGTGGTGGTGTTGGGTGGGGGTCAGGGTCCCTCAACGCCTGGCGCCGAGTGAACCCCGTCAACACTTGGACACGCTGAAGTCATTTTTCTCCTACCCAAAACTTCCTACTGAGCACCAGACTGAATGCTGTCTGCATTGCGTTCCTGCTTCAGCTTTTCTGACTAAGCAAGTGGAAACCCTGTGTTGTGTTGAAGCACACTCGGTACCTTAAAACAAACTGAACACTTGTTATAAGGTTTACATGGGAAAATGGATTATTTGTACGTACCAGTCTACCTGCTGCCAAAAGGAAAGCAGTGCAAACATGTAAACTTCAACTATTTTAAGGAATTATTTATTCTCCTTATCACAAATAACAACTGCCTTCCAAGAGGCACAACTCAGAGCTGAGGGTGACAGAGCAGAGTGTTCTGGTGTAACACTGCTGTGCCACAAATACCTGACTACTGTACAAAGTGGAAGCAAAATCCCTCCTCCACTACTTTTTTTAAAGTGGAACCTTGGAGCATTTTCCTTTCCTAGTATAATAGAAAGGTACGCTGGTAGACAGAAAATGTCTTAAACTATTTCTCTTGCATTCAAACCAGGATACCATTTTCCTAGGGTGTCATTCAAAAGATAGAGATAACCCAGAAACAAATGGGTTTAACAGGACCTGTGTTCTGCTTGTAAATATATTCTAGACTTCTCAATGATAACTCCGTCTTTCCACTTCTATAGTATTTATAAGCCACTGGCTATGATGACTCTTTCAAAACAGTTATTTTTGCCAAGATTATGGAACTCTTATATTATTGCAGCTCTTAGTGGGATGCTTACAGCCTCTTCTAATGGAGATTTACAACATGCTGACTCATGCCATGTTTCTGGGTACACTGAAATGCCTACTTTAACAGAAAAACAAACAATGCGGCATCCATTGTCCTTTCACTGACTTCACACCTAGAGATGAGATGCAAAGCTGCTTATCTACCTGCATATGGCTGTGAGAGGGAGACATCTTGTTGTTTTATGCTACACATTGGATTTCTTAGCCAGAGGAAAATCCATTCTTTTTTTTTTTTACATCATATAGTGACACTAACGAGAAGAACTGACAAGCAATCATTTTATTAGCACTACGGTAAGGCACAGAGAAAATGATACTTGGCTCATCCCACTCACAGCTTTCTGTGTAACTGAGCTCTGATGCTAACGATAGTGCTACAGTGATGTTCTAAGTGGTCACTCTTGCGTGCTATGAAATGCAAGAGTTTACAAGAACAATCTAGTGGGAAAACCTGAGAGTTGCAAATGACAATGCGATGGGGAAAGCTTTACATTTTCTTTTTTCCAGGCACGTCTTCTGCCTGTAACTATCAGATGGTGACGAAACACATAAGAAACCTGAAACCTGGCAGGTAATGAACAGAACACCAATTACATTTTCAGTGCCTTTATATATATATATTTTAAACAAAAATCACTGTTTGCCTGAAATAGCAATCCTTTTTTACAGTAATATTGCAATTTGTGTGAATCAAACCCTGAGTTACTCGGTTACTAATTAGTAATTTCCTACTTTTTAACTACAGCTCTCATCAGGTGCTTTTTTTTTAAAAAAAAAAAAATTAGTTGCATACCCTGTGAAGTGCTGACAATACCACAGTGAATTTCCCCACTGGCATGTGTGTCTGCTAGGAAACCCGACTGATGTGCTGCTGTGATGCTGGGGCTATACTGGGTTAAGCCGGGGCAGGGCTATGGCTCAGGACCACTGATTTAACAGCTTTTAATCTTTCAACAGAATTATTTCCTTTCTTTCCCTTTCCACGAGCTGCCATTGTCAGAATGACCCCCAGGCATGAGATGTTTCCTATCCAAGAGGGCTTTATCTGGCAGGAGAGGAGCAGGATGGTAAAGCCCTGCTCTGTGAGGTATTCTGCTCGTTTTCACAGAGAAAGGAGTCAGTGCAGAGGGAGAAGGCCAGTGCAAGGCTTTGGAATGTAGAAGCAAGTAAACTGTTAATCATTTTATTTTCTCCTCTCTCAGGAGCAGAAAAGCAAAGACTCAGGTTCTGAACCCTGCAGCAAGCAGGGCTGGAACTCTTTCATACAGCGTTAATTCAAAATGCAGAGTTTTTTGCTGAACTTCATATTATGCTGAGTTTGCAGAGCCTTCTTCATGGAAATCATTGTTATGCACTTGGTATTTCTTCAAACTGAAGAGAGAATGACTTAGCAAGCCTTTCTCCAGCCTGAAAGAACATGCTGCGCATTTGTTTGCATATAGGTCACTGTGTTGCCAGAAAAAGCCTCTTTGAAACAAAAGTTTCCAGCAAACGGCAATAACTACTGTGGGCAAGGAAAGCACCATTGAAACCTCACAAAAAAAAAAGTTGCTAGTAAAGACCGGCATCTACAGTGAAGCAAACAGAAACTTTGCCTGCCCGGCGCTTCCACAGCCCTTGATGGGAGATGCCACTGAGTCCTGTGCCAGGGACAGCCAGGAACAGGCAAATGAGACCTCTGGGGGCCTAAAAAGTCACTCATGGAACATCTGAATCACTTGAGTTTGCAGCATGCTGTCTGTATGAGCTGGCGCTCACCCCAAGCTCTCCAGGAACTTCTGAGTTGCTACCAAAAATACAGTGCGTACCATGAAACCCAGCTCCAGTCTCACAAGAGTAGAGGGTAGGCAAGGCACTGTCCGTTTTTAAAGGAAAACGTTAGGGAAGGGAGAATCTTATGACAGACCAGAAAGTCCAGGCGTCAGAACTGGGTTAATTAGATGGGAAAGTAAATCTAGATCATGGCAAAGGTGCAGAATGCTTAACCAAGCAAATTATCATCGTGACAAAGCTGCATGGCTTCTGTACAGAGAAGTCATGTCTCTGATCTGCTCTATTAGAATTCCTGAAGTGTGTCAAATTAGCAGCGAGGAACACGGGTACATGTAATTAGTGTTGACTTTCAGAAATCCTTTGATAAAGCCTTTACAAAAGGCTGCTAGAGAAGCTTGATTGTCATAAGGCGAGAAGTTGCATCAGACTGGAAATCACTTAGGTTAAACTGTATTAACAGGGAAGGAATACACAGCCATTTTTTCAGCAGGTTAACAGTGAAATATCTCCACAAATGAAACAGCATTAGCTGTTAGTATCTCTGTATGGCCATACCACCCACAACACGCATGAATTCATCTGGTCTCCAAAGTTTGTCCTCTCCATCCTTGGAAGTTTTGAGGACCAGACTGGATACTGTCTTCTCTGGTCTAAAGCTGACCTCCTTTGAGCAAGAGGCTGCACTAGAAACCTCTTAAGATCCTTTCCAACATGAATTATCTGATGATCCTACACAGATGAGTGACCTAGAAGACCACAGATCATGACAGTGAAATTGAAATGGATAAAATTAGTTCAACTATCAAAGGCAATAAGGATTGTTGGAAAATTCAGAAAGACAATATAAAAAAGCATTAGATGCTACCAAGGTGTTGCAGTAAATCCAAAGCACACACACAAGTGGCAATTAGAGGAAAAAATGTATTTTCATAGAGTGGCTGAGGTTGGAAGGGACCTCTGGAGATCATCTAGCCCAATGACTTGCTCAAAGCAGGATGACCTAGAGCAGGCTGCTCAGGACCATGTCCACCAAGGTCTGGAATATCAACAAGAAGGGACAACCCACCATCTCCCTTGCCAGTCTGTTGCAGTGTTTGACTACCCTCACTGCAAAACAGGTACTATTTGATCCGTAATCTGAATTCCCATTTGAAGTCTTTCAGGAAGAAGACAGACAGGAGACATGAAGTCTAGAACTTTAAGGCTATCCAAGAAAGTGAGATGCAAAGGCAGTGTTAAGAAAGGAAAACAGTTAATACAGAGATGATACATTTTCTAGTCACTTCTGGTATAATGTAGCGTGATGTCTGCATCCAGTTACCCACGTTGAATAGAATACAAATCCTCAGGAGGACAATGATAAATATTACTGTTAAAGGAGAAAAAGCCCTCCTCAAGACCAAATGTATGATCAATATGATAAATGCTATACAAGAAATATGAAATAGAAGATAAAAGGTCATAGCAGGATTGCTATGTTTTGCTTCTGATGTTGCAAATATGAAAGCACATCCACGTAAAAGAGGCAAGGCAAACATAGAATTTGTAAAAAGAAAGGCTTTGATTCCTGATCACAGACATGAGCTGAAATTGTACCTTACACTCTGCATGAGGATGCTTATTTATTTATTTATTTATTTTTCTGTATTCCACCACAGCTGCAATGAACCTCCTGGGCAACTGAGCACTGCTGCACATTCCTGGGCAGCGAATTCACCGGACGTGTAAAAGGATTAGTTACACCCAATAAAAATATCCAGGGTGACATTATGCAGTGTAGAAGTTTACATGGAATGAAAATTCACACTCCAGAGCAGTGGCCAACAGCAAACTGCCTGGGCAGGGACCGTGCCTGCCAACCATGGTCGCAGACAGAAATTATTTGATGGATGTGAATGCAGGTGAAATCCCAAACCTAGCACCTCCAGACATGTCTCCTAGCGTGCTCACCCTCTGTTCCCAGCCCCAGGAGATAGCTGTGGGTACTGAAGCTGCATAGGATTGAGCTGTTGAGGGCAAGCAGTAGGGAACACCCATCCACAGGCTAGCTGTGGTGAGTGTCCCTGACACCAGGGTCTCCCGCTCCCACTCCCTCCAGTGGTTTAGGGTGTGAGAAACCAAGAGATGTTAAATCCAACTCACATTTTGCTTAGAAGTCTAAGCTGGAACTCGCATCATATCCTGCTATACAAGGTGACTCTCAGCTTTCTCCTGATCAAGTTAAGAGAGGATCAATACTGAACTGTGGCTATTTTTAGTTCTACTTCACCTTCTTCAGTAACAGTGAAAAAAAAAATACACACTTAAGAGTAGCTTGAAGTGGTCTGCTTGACCACATCTACGGCTTTTTGGTCAGAGGTAGCTGGACACTCTGCTCACCTATTTGCATCTAAATGTCTAACAGGATTTCTGTTCTATAGGATGCAGAGAGTGCAAAAAATACTTTTTTGTTGTAAAATTTTCAGTTTATTTTTTCTAATAATTTAGCAAAAGGTACTGGGAAAAAAACGGGAAAAGTGCTGACAAAATAATGAAAAAGTTGAATGGAACTTGTTCTTCTGACAAACGGCAGCAAAAGCACATCAGATTTGATAGTTTTTAGAGATAAATATGCACTGTTTTTAAGTGGCAAGTGGGAGGAAAATAACTTTCCAGGGCTCCCTTCCTCATCTAATATTTTTTCTACAAAAAGGTACAATCAAGTGTGCAATCAACACCTTGGTTTTAAAGAAATTTATCAATAACTGAAACTTCAGAGCTCCTAAAATGACCATCCTTATAATTGGTTATTATGATCTCTCAATTATAGATATAACAACAAAGTATATGATTATATTGTCACTGCTTTCCTTTAAAAAGAAACTACTGAAAGGCCTAATGATTAATTCACCATTTTTGAGAGCTCACTGTAATGACAGAAGACTATATACAAAGGTCTCTTCAGTGAGCCCATTATTCAATTAATACATGCTGAATACCAAGCAGTCATAGTCACACGAAACTCGTAAGAACTGTGTGAATTTTTAACCAATTAATTATCAATTACAACATCATAAAACACCAGCACAAAAATAGAAATAATGAAATTTAATTATACATTATTCTTCTTAGTTGCTGCAAATACTATACAAGACTGATTTTGATTAATAATTCATACAGCAATAAAGTATCAGGAAAGATAATTATACCGTGCCACAATTCTCACACTGATTTCTGTAATTACAGATTACAACAGTGTTAGCAATTTAAAAAGGTTAGGGAGCAGTAGTAATTTGCTATGTCATCCTCAGCAGTATTAATGCCTTCTTCTCCCTGCACCCCAGATAATTGAAAAGAGACTAGCAAGCCACCAGGCTACATGGGCTTGCCTACTGCCAAGGCTACAGTGGGTGCCAGGGCCACTAGCAAGAACATCTTCAAAAAGAAGCTTTCCACATTGTTCAAGTAACTTCAGCTATAAAGTAGAAGATACATAGACAAGTGGAAAAGACATTACTCAGCATTTTTGGCTGGTGGCTGCAGGCATGCACTACTGCTGAGGTGATGGCTGGTGCCTCTGACCCTACCGCCTCAAAGCAAATCTTCATTTGACTGCAACTGGGAATGGGAACAGCTGAGGAAAACTCAAGTGTATGCTGAAGGCCCAAGAAGCATTTGGTAATGCTGGCCTACAAAACAAATCACATCAAGTGTTCACAGCTCAGGGAACACCCTCCAAGTTACTTGGAGTGGTTTCACTATCAAAAGACGCAAGTAAAAGTCTTCTACAACTTCAGTTATGCCATGGATCTTTTTTCTATTTTTTTAAAAATAGGTGACAGGATGCCTGTTGTCTCCTGTAAAGAATGCTAATTTAAACCCCAGATGTCTACTCTAAAGAAACTGTGCTTCAGGTTGTTTAGAGATTGGTACCGTAATGAAGCAGGGATTCCTAGTGGAGGCTATTTTGAAGAGTCCAAATATATTTATGTGCTACACACAGATAAAACCTGTTTCTTGACTTCAAAGAGTTGTGTTGTTATTGTTTTTTGAGTGAGTAATCCAGCAGAATGCTGTAATGATATCTCACAGTCTTTATGGACTGTCGTTAATGTTCAAATAAAGTTTATACATGGTACATGCATGGTATTTATGCATTCTCTTAGGCCTACTAAGCAAAGTACACATGTGTATCTTGGACTCAGGAAAAACAATATTATTATGCTACTAATTGTCCTAAACTCAATAAGTCAGCCTTAGTTCAACATGCATTTTCAATGTTCTTGTGATATAAATGATGATGTCTTCAAGAAAGCAGCACAGTAGAGAGGGTAGGAGAACATAGACACCAGGCAGGAAAACTGAAGGAACATCACAAGAACTGTCCTCTCTCCTTATTTTTCAGGAGATACTCAATAAACATATATGTATGTAGAAAGTGGGGAACACAGAAAAACTCCTCCCTGACAAAGTCTCTTCTCATGGCTTCTACATGGCCCTTACAGTAGCTGGCTATGGTGGAATGGGACTGGAACCAAATTTGTTACTCAAAATAGCTTACTCAAAGCAGAATGGGGAATGCCCAACATTGAAACAGTGCCAGGAAACCACGAAGCAAAACAAACAACACATTATGTTTTTCTGAAGTGGTCAAAGGCTTCAGGACCTTGGGGAAAGAGCATAACTTATTGGGTTATTCTTGGTTAATCTGGATTGCCAGATTAAAGAACCAGAGTTTAAAAACTGTACCAGTGATTTTTTGTTTGTTTTACATATATCTCATCATACTTTAGTATAGTAAAGAACATGCTTCTCTTTTGAAATCTCCTCTGCTACTATGACTACAAAAATGAAGGCCAGGCTGATGCTGAGCCAATACTACTACTGGTGCTATTCTGCTCTTTTTGTAGCCTCTTTGTGTGAAATATTATGATAACAAGTTATCTGGGTTCAAAACTATTCGTTTTCCTAATGTGTTACTCTCAAGGAAGCATACCCTTTCAAAACTTCATGACATTTCAACGCTGAAGCTTTGTTTTTGGCTGCTATCAGTATTTACAGTTGAATGAGTGTCTAAAATGAGCATTTTTTTTGTGTGTGAAATTCCTCCAGAGGAGAAAAGAAAACTTATCTCTCAGAATTGCATTTCCTGGTTAATTTTATCCTTGCTTCTCAAACTGTAACAATTACTGTTGTTTTTTTTTCCAGAACTGGCTGGAGAGGCTTTATCTGAGGCTATGGCCAAAATCACTGCTAACATCTTCAACTATTCAAACTGTAAAGGTTGCACACATGACAAAAGACCATTTTTCTCCTGTTGTATTACATAACTGTTATGAAAAAAAATCTCATCTTGATTTCTTTTCCCTCCTGAAATGCAAACTTTTCATCTTCACTACAACTTAGCAGGGGTTTAAAATATCCTTCATATTTCCTTGGGACACAAACAGGAGTGTCCTTTGGATCAGGCCTGCTGTGATGAATGTGCAAAGAGCAGAACCACATGCAGTAGGTCACTGGGTTAAATTTGGGACAGAATTTCTTGACAGAAATTCTTGACAGAATTTCACAGCTTCTACTCTTGGAAAAGAATACAGGTGCTGTGTCCTCCTTAGTGTCTGAGTCACTATCTGCTTGTGCTGTTTGACAACCGAATGGATACCAGCAATAATGTTTTTCTTTGATGGCATATGTACTGAAGGAAAATAATTTCCTTATCCTTAAATCATAGGTTTTTACTATTCTAAAAATAAAAGCAAAAGATCTACTGACTACTGTAGTAGGATGCACAGATTTACATCCTCTGAACACTGGAAGGCCTATCAACACATGCAAGTAACAATTTTCAGATGCTTTTATAACCATGGAATGATCAGAAGTTCAGTGAAATGGCTGTTTAGCAGGACTACACCAAGAGATTTTGAGGGCATTTTTGATCCTTCAAGAATCTGAGCACTGCCGTTTTGTTATCGGAAGGTTTTAAGTGAGAGCTGTAAGTATTCCCATCATCTCCACAGTCTGGCACATGCCTAGATTCCTGTTTAAATTCCTTTTATCCATAGTCCAGCCCTTACTCTGGAACTGAACCGCCTTTCCTGTTGCCTACAATAAATCATCCGCCAATGAAAGGCACATGGAAACAATCACTTATGCTGCCAACACCTAACAGGCTACAGCCAGGGTATGCAGAGAGGATGTGGGATGCAAATGGGCATTTCGACTGAACACAACAGCAGGCTGAAAAAACCTGTGGGGAAAGATTTGATGCACTGGAGTTCTGGTTCTAAGGGTGCATACAGCCAATGTAGGATCTGCATCTGCTGTCTGGGAGAGGACTGTGAAGACAGCAGAAGATGAAGTTTTACTTCTGTAAGATTCAGAGAAGCTTACAAAAGCATCTTTGCCACGGTAAAGATCAAGGGATTAAAGTTGCAAATACTGCTATGAGGAAAAACAGGATTTTATCTTCATTTGAGGATTCTTAGACTATCTATCGAGTTTTCAATGCAGCTTTTTGAAGTTTATTTGGTTTCTCTGCCCCCACAAAACTACAATGTACTCAACATACTTAAAGCTGCAAAAGCCATAAAATCAAATCAAATAGGAGATTAACATACAAAACCCAAACCTAAGCTACATGTTATCCCAGGGAACCAGAGTGGCTTGATTATTTCTATTTGAACTGGCACACTCTACCACGGGAGCTTTAATCTCAGGGCATTCCTTCACTGGTTCACAAATCTAAAAGGCAGAAATGACCACCTCATCTGGTCATATAAAGCCGCCTTTATCATGGAGACCTGGTGTGTTTAAAAAGTTCTCTTTTCAGCTGTTACTGGATTAGCCTCCAAATTCTCCCTTGACAGATCCTGAAATAGATGTTCTGCTATTTTACCCAGGGCTGACATCAAGCTAAAGCAGCCTACAGTTCCCTGGAACATCCCTTCCATTTTTTTGAAATATCAGAAATATAGTTGGCAGCCTTCCAATTTTCTGGAATTTCCTCTGTTTCCCAAGATTTATTATAAATTAACAGGCACTTACCAGAGCTTTTCAGCTATATCCCTTAAGATACCGGGATGTAAAAACTACTAGGATTTCTTGATGTCAGAATGTTGAATTTCAACCACTCCTGCCTGTTTCAGGTCCTCCTTTGCTATAAGCAGCAAACTTTCTCTTCTGTCCATTTCATCGTCCATAATGAATACATTATCTTCTATTGTTTCATATACAAAAACAATCTAAGGGAACATTCCTGTATTTTCTGCTTTCTCCTTTTTTGATATTGGATTAATTAATGTTTTACCACTTCTTCTATTTCTTCATTTAACCTGAATGGATTCGTACTAGAATAATGATTTTTTGTAATTGATGACAGTGTAAAATCATCATTTTTGAGCAGCTGGCAGAAAATTCTTCAGCAATTCAGCGCATTCAACACTTTTTACATTAAATGTACTATTATGCCAACACAACAGGTTCTAACTGTGGAAAACATCTTTTTTGGTTCTGAGTACAGTGCCTGCATACATTTATAATCTACTGGCAGGTGTTGCGCTCTGCTTGCAAACGGTCAGTGTAAGGAATTTGGGGCTCTGTGATTCAAGTTATTTAAGCCTGTAAACAAATAAAAGCATCTGACAAACTGCTTCTCTCTTCATTTTCCCTTTCTCTCATACAACAAGTTGTAAACGCTTATTTCCCAGTCTATTCTTAAGCAAGCCATTCCCATTAACTCTATTGCATTTCTGTTTACATACCCCCTTTTCCCATAACTACCATGTAACACTAAGACCCTGCCTAATAAAAAGTCAAACTGTCCATTTTGTACAGCCCCACTGACTTACAAAAGCAACATAAGGTTGGCTTATACGGCTTCTTTATAGTAAGTGTGCAGCCCACCTACCTTTACTGATTTATCTTTAAGTAGAACATACTACTGGTTGAGAAAGACAGGCCACCAAAGGCAGACATCCCACACATTCTCTGCAGATCAGAGCTTGAAGAACCACAAAACCCAAAGCCATTCTCCATGCTCAGCAACATGGTAACTGCAATCCATTCCTACCTTCTGCCTTTTCTCTCCTTTCCCAAGGGCACAGACTCTCCAGGACACCTAACAACCCAGAGTGACACAGTGAGGGCCTTGTCTCTGCAGTGGCAGTCTCCACAGGCACCCACTCACAAGATCATGGCAGCCTTGCTCAGGGACACGCTTCAGGCAGCTGTGACCTATGGAAGCTTTGCCTGGCTGATGAAATGTATCCCACACCTACAGTCTGGACAATCTTTATGAGATAACGGTATTTGATATACAAACAAATGGTTCTTTTCTCAGAAGAAAAAGTCTGCGTGCTTTTTCTGATGTGAACTGAGAGGCTATATTTTCTATGGATCTTGGAGACATGTAATTAAAGAATGTCAAATTTGCATGCATACAGAATCTACCTGAAGGGTGAGCAGGCTATGTTACAACATTTCTTGCCTGACTTGACAACCCTAATATTCTTTTAACAGCTCCCGTGCATAATTTCCTTACCTTAAACAAACTAAATGTGCCATTGTGCAACCTGACCCTACAGCCCACACAGGTCAGGAGAAGGATGGGAACGATGAGGTTTCTGCTTCCCAAGGGCTGCTGGCTATCACACCCAAGCAGTTTGCAACATCACACCAAATACAGTTAGGGTGAGCAGAGTATGGTGCTGAAGTCTCTCCTGGTTTATCAGAAACCAGATTTCAGAGGCAGCATTAGGCAGAAGCATGGGGATTTCTTTTCAGAAGTTTGTAACCTGGCCTGGCTGGCTGAAAGGACTTCCATGGGAATAGCAACAGCCACAGCTGCACCCATAGCTCCAAACCTCTCTCCAGCTGAGATTTCACACCTTTGCTCCGCAGCATGGGGGCACCAGAGTTTGAGAAGAGTTTAAAAAAAGTTGCAAACATTGGCAAATTCAACACATAATTTTAAGCTTTATTTCCCTACTTGGTTCCCCTTCAGCTGAAATGCTTTGGTAGTGGTTTCCCAACTACAGTCTCCAAGAACATCCACAGTGAGAAAATTGTAACCCCGCGCACCTGAACCCTGGCAAATGTATTGTGGCTCAAAACATAGCTTTGCAGAAGGAAGCAGCTAGCAACAGTGACAAGATATAATTTAGGGACTCCTATTTACAGTGCACATGTACAGTAAGAAGCACTGGGAGGTCCACATGCAGCAGGACTTAGCCGGCACATTCCAACACTTATGTGGCAAGGTGTTGAGTACCTTTAATGAGATTTGAAAGAGCTCTGCAACAAGCAGGATCAACCCATAAACACATGAAGACAAGGAGATTACACTACAGATTGATAATTATACAGTATAAACAATCTGGGATAAAACTCTTTCGCTCTGCTGGAGACTGTCATGTTTACGTACAAAGTGAGGAATCTATAAAGCCTATTGATTAGTATTTCAAATGCAGCTAATCTAAAAGCATTACTTATTATTAGGTAAAATACACAATACAAATAGAAGCCAGGAAACAATCAATACTGAGTGCCTGCAACCCCTTGCAGCAATTTTCATGCTAAAAAGGGAATAAGCTAGATGGCAAACTCTAGTGTCTGGCAGTGAGTTCCTCTCTCCGTATACATCAAAGATCAGACACATTTTTTTTCTTGCTTCTCCCCCCTCAGCTTGTATGTACCCTAACTTTACCTAACCTATACTGTGGGCTGAAATAAAAAAATAAATTATAAAAAACCCAATCCACAAATTCTTCCAACTAGATTGATGTATTGAGCTTTTTAGATTTGCAGAAGAATGCAAATATTGTTATGCAGTATTAAATCCAGTATTTTTAGATGAACTTGACCACATGGGTGATGTAGCTTCATGAAAACAAGAGACAATTTTCCACAAACAGGCTACAGGAAGATTTTGCCATTAGCACAATTCAAGTATTGTGGAAACAGAGTCAGCTAATTTGTAACTATCAGAAGTCAAGATCAGGTAGGTGTACCTACAGATTCATGCCATTACTTGGAAGAATTTAGGCCCCAGAAAGACACTGCTCAGTTATATACCCAAAGGAACGTTACTTTTTTTTTTTTAAACAAAGTATTTGTTGCTTGATGAAATTTGGGACAGTCACTACTTTGTTATGACTGACACGATGCTCCTCCATCACAGCATCCTATGCTCCAGTATTGTGTCTAAAAAGTAGATATGTATGTACACGTGTGTATACTTATGTGCGTTTATATAGGTACATGTGTGCACACATACACATGCACATATATGCACAATATTTAATTAATATCTCTTAGGAAACATGTATTGATGTCACTGCATGTTTCTACTAAATGTCGTGCTATCTGGTACGAACATTTCAAACATATACAAATGTAATTTGGAAACACAGACAGATACTGATAGAACAAGGGAGAACGGTTTTAAACTAAAAGAGGGGATTTAGGTTAGATATTAGGAAGAAATTCTTCACAGTGAGCGTGGTGAGGCGCTAGCACAGCTGCCCAGAGAAGCTGTGGATACCCCATGGCTGGAGTTGTTCAAGGCCGGGTTGAGTCGGGCCCTGGGCAGCCTGATCCAGTGGGTGGCAGCCCTGCCCATGGCACAGGGTGGAACTGGGTGGTCTTTAGAATCCCTTCCAACCAAAGTCATTCTATGATTCTATGAAGTTATCTCTACTACAAAGGTCTTTGAGCCAGACCAATCAATACAGCTACCCAGATTCAAATCACTGGGAAATACTCCTTTGACTCTGTAAAATTAGGTGGGACAGTATTTTTTGTAGCAGATATTCCATTTATTTGTCAACATATACACACAGGTCTAATCCTCTCCTCTGCGTGCAGCAAGATTTTTTTCAAAAGGAGCATAAGAAAGAGGAGGAATTAAAACCTTGGAAGATATATTTGTGCAAATGTTTTCAGTAATAATAAAGATGTGCAAAAAAAGCTCCAAAATAGGACTAGTTTAGAGGCAATGCTTAAAAAGTTGAAGGGATGGGGAAGAACCAGGAGCAACATCCACTAGGATGCTAAAAACCCATTACTACAGATGACTGGAAGGGTCTGAGATGGAAGAAAGAAGAAGAAGCAAGCCTGCCTCAGAGAAAGGAGAGGCTGGGGGTTAACAGGAGGAAACGTGGAGAAGAGCTGTCTGGAGATGCTTCATGGGAGAAGGGAGAAGTGAGAGGGAGGCTGGTGAGGTCAGGAACCTCCAGGGGGGAAAAGGTAAGAATAGAGAGTGGTTCGTGAGAAAGGGCAGCTAGTTTACAGTGTTCTCACTAAACAAAAAGCAACTCAAGAGGCCGGAGATAAAGACAATGCATACTAGTGTGAGTACGTACAGATGCTTGGAGGAAGAAGAAAGGAGCGGGCAGGCAGGAGAGAGGCTGTGCTGCCCAGAGCAGGGTGAATGACTGCCAAGGAGTTCGAAAGAGCAGTGGGAATGGAAATGAGATGGAGAAAAATGTTGCTGGAAATTGTCCTGCCCACCAAAGGGATATGAGACAAGGTTTTTTCAAAGGGAGAGGAGAGAAAGTCATAGGCTCTCAGGGAGTAGGGAAAAGTGTCAGAGAAACGACAAGAGGGGAGAAGCAATTTGCTGGTGAGAGGCTGAAGAGTGAGTGATGACATGATGCCAAGAGATGGTAATCCAACTGGTTGAAGAATTAGGCACAAGAGATGCCAAGTAAAAGGCAGGGAGCAGAGAGGCTATGGAGGTAGCAGTAAGAGCCTCAGCTGAAAATAAAGCTGCCAGCTGAACAGCCTGAATGCATGGGAAAAGAATCAAAGAACAGCTTAGGTTGGAAGGGATCTTAAAGATCTTCTGTGTCAGAGACGGGTGACGTTACAGGAGGGAATGGACGCACATCCAGAAACCTCTAAGCTGGTCCCGGAGGAGAAACAGAATAGGGAAAAGGGGAAAAAATAGCCAGCTGACAATAGGTGTCTGTGGACAAAAAGGAAGCTTTCAGCAGAGCTGTGTGGCTGTGTGTGATTGATGTCAGCTTCTTCATGCAAAACAGAGGCACAGCGCTGCATATGGCTCTCTAAAGAAAGCAATGTGGACAGCAGCTCCTGCATGTCACAGAAAGGAAGCAGGGATGTCCTGGGCATGGCGAGGAAGCACTTGGAACTCAGCATCCTGGCTTGAGCAGCTAGAACAAAGGCATCACAAAGCACCATCTTCGCACAACCCAGCAGCCTAAGAGCCCTAAGAGCCTTCTTGAATGCGTTTAAGCTTGACATCCCCTTGGAATAAGAAGGCTCGCCTCCTCAGGAAAATGACTCCTGAATAATGTAACAATTACATATTAGTGGCAGAGAGGTTGATTTCCAAATTAAGAAACAAAACACAGTATCCTGACTGCATGGTGCATATTTCTGAAGGTTTTACTTTCTAGTAGCAAGTAATTCATCTTGTGTTAAAGTCTGAAAAGTCCTTACTAGTTTTTGAACTTGCAGACAGCTGGGAAATGCCTATTTAGGCTTGTGTGCACATCTCTGAGTAATTCCACTTGCTAAACACTCTTCCAGAAGCTGCCAACAGCTTTTCTAACATTTTGCTAACTAGGGAGGGATATCACATCACATTATCATGTATCATGTATCATGTGAATTAACAACAGGATGCTGTCGAAACAATGTGATAAAAATCAGGTAGTTGAGAAAGAAATTAAAGTCAATCGATTTGCACCAAAAAGGTCTGTAGTACATATACAGCATTTCAGAAACAAAGGGTACAGCTGCTGAACAACAGAAAAAAGAAGTGCAAATAGCATTTGCAGAATTTGTCAAAGTAGATTCCTTCTCTTTGTGACAAATGAGATGAGACTGAAGCCTGGGACCCCTTACAAATGCGACTTGCTAGCACTCCACTAACCCACCACAACCAGAGCGACAGCCACCTCTGCAGCATGGCAGACGTGATTCAAGCTGGCAGCCGCCTGCATGTGCCCACACTGCTTGGCAAGCTTCCTGCAATATTCATCGCAGCAGCCCAGAGGGAGCTGAGGCTCATGGTGCACAGAACGCCCTGCAGTGCTCCTGCACAAGGCGGCAGATGCCCTGTGGATGACTGGAGTAAGCAGCCCGAGTGGGGGATGGTCAGAGGCCATGGTGCAGCTGCCAGGAGCATAGACATCCTGGGCAGCACTTGGGCCACATAAGAGGCAGGCTGAAGGGGAATCAAGGAAGTCATTTTCCGTGTGTGTATGAATGGAACTGCAGATAGCTGAAGACGGGTTTGCAGTATCAATGTCTGTTCTGCAAGCGGGTGGGCAAAGGCAGGTTATTTTCGTTGTGAATGTGATAGAATCATAGAATCATCAAGGTTGGAAAATACCTCTAAGATCACCTAGTCCAACTGTCAACTTATCACCACTATGCCCCCTAAACCATGTCCCTCAGTGCCACATCTACACCTTTCTTGAAAACCTCCAGGGATGGTGACTCCACCACCTCCCTGGGCGGCCTGTTCTGATGCCTCACCAATAACTGCAACAACTCAGAGGAGGCTCTGGCCACTTTCAATTGAATGCGTTGTGGTTTTTGTTTGGAGTGCTGTTAACTAGTAGTCATCAGTACTATTTAAGGAAAGGAAAAAAAGGTCTTTGTATCACCTGCCCCTCTCTGCAGGTGCGAGATGGAACACCCACACACCAGAGTAGAGATTGGCAAAGGCCTTGCTCAGGGACCTGGCAAGCAGCTGGAATGTGGACATTTGGTGCAGAACGCAGCCATGCAGCTTGTTTACTGAATGTCTTCAGCAGCAGTTTCCTGTGACTGAGGAGTTTCCTTGAACTTCCTCCTCAAATGCACAGCACCCAAAGTGTAAAAGAAACTATTTGTCTTGCTCTGGTTGCCCACTTGAACTTTTCAAGATCGTTGTATTTATTTACCATCGGCACTGTGTTGGCAATGAGCTTCCTGTTGGAAGACTACAAGCATATTGGTGTACTTATGTGATCCATGCAGCACTTCACTCTCAGAAGGGCACACCAGAGGTATGGCACTACCACTCTGGAGCAGAGTGGCTGGAAGACTGGAAGAAATGGACTTGGGGGTGTTGGTCGATACTTGGCTGAACATAAGCCGGCTGTGTGCAAAGGTGGCCAAGAAGGCCAAGGGCATCCTGGCTTGTATCAGAAATAGTGTTCGCCAGCAGGAGCAGGGGAGGGATCATCCACCTGTACTCAGCACTGGTGAGGCTGCACCTCGAGTACTGCATCCAGTTTTGGACCCCTCACTACAAGACAGACATCAAGACCCTGAAGCGTGTCCAGAGAAGGGCAACGATGCTGTGAGGGCTCTGGAGCACAAGTCTTACAGGGAGCAGCTGAGGGAGCAGGGATTGCTCAGTCTCGGGAAGAGGAGGCTCAGGGGAGACCTCATAGCTCTCTACAACTGCCTGAAAGGAGGTTGAGGCGAGGTGGGGGTCGGCTCTTCTCCTGCGTAACTAGCAATAGGAATAGAGGGAATGGCCTCAAGCTGTGCCAGGGAAGATTCAGATTGGACATTAGGAAAAATTTCTTCTCAGGAAAGAGTGGTCAGGCACTGGAATGGGCTGCACAGGGAGGTGGTGGAGTCACCATCCCTGGAGGTGTTCAAGAGATGTTTAGATGTTGTACTAAGGGACATGGTTTAGTGGGGAAATATTGGTAGTACGTGGATGGTTAGGCTGGATGACCTTGGAGGCCTTTTCCAGCCTTGGTGATTCCATGATTCTATACTCCCATTTCACAGATAAGCCATGGGGTACAGCCAAACAACCACATCTAGAGGTTTCTGCTGCCAGTGCTGTTGGCAATGGAGAGCAGACTTCCTGACCTGATGCCTGTTCCTGGCTACAAGTCAAGTCGTCACTTTCAGATTACTATCAGGAGACGATTCCAATTCAGAAAACCTTGTTAGAAATAGAAGGGAAAGGATATTTATTTTTAAAGCAAAGGTTTCCATAAACATGAAATCACTTGAAACTACTGGCATAAAAATGTAAATATGTAGTTTAACATTTTTAAAGATTCTCCAGAGTACAAAATAATATGTGGAACAAAGAACTGGTGCAATCAGTTAAAGGACAAGGCAATTTTCATTATCATTATGGCCTAGACAGGAGCTGGAATTTGGCCCATGCTGATTGTTCAAAAGCCTCACTCTACTGGGCACTTGTACAGGGTTTATCATTGCTGCCTTCATTATCTCTCCATGGCTTCATCTCATCTGTGTTATGTATACATAAGTACACATGGACCATGAAACTCACAATGATCTCCTGTAATACTGGCCGTCAGCTGCCAGCTCAGAGTCAGGAAAAGCATACTTTAACAAGAAGTTGTACCTATAAATATGGCAGAACTAATGATCCCAAGAAGTGTTCCCTTTCCCCTTAAAATTAGCAGTGTATACAGTAGGGTAACTCACTGTAAACACATTGCTCTGAATTTCATCAGCTCTACCAGCAAGCTTTGCACTGTTGCACTGCTATGGAAGGAAAAGTATGACTCCTATAAGAATCTTCTACTATAACAGATACTAAATCTGACACGTGAAGGGTTTTGCTGTAGTGTTTTTGAAAGAGTGAAATGGGAGAGAAAAAGCATGAAGCCTAAAACCAGCAACATGCCAAAGCTTACAATAAAAAATGTTAAACAAGTGCCTCCAAGGAGAAATGGAGAAAATAGCTTCATCTCCCCCTGTGGTCTCTGCAGCGGGCAATCTCCAATGAAGAGTCACATGAGAGAAAAGGGATAGGTAATTTAAGAGAGGACAAGGGATTTGAAGCACCTTGGGTTAGAGAACAGAATGGCTTTCTGGAACAACTGCTCTGTTTCAACAGCTATCTGTAAAATGCAGGGCAAGAAAGAGACTCCAGGACAAGCCAGACACAGGGGCTACACTGACCACATTTTACAAGCCAAAGGAGTTCAGAAACTCCTTGCTAGGGCATTTATTTTCCCCTGGCAAATTTGCTTCATTATTTCAAGTTCATTTTTAAGCAAGCATTTCTTTAATCCTTAAATGTATCTGTAAAGCTTGACAGTGTGTCCAGCTTTTCAGAGACAAAAGCAGAGTACTCCCTTCACTCGCATATGGTTGCCCCCTGAACTGGAGAGTGGGACATCTCTGGCAGTACCCAGTGCTGCTGGACAACTCAGCAGTAACACAATGACAAGATGCATATGCCTTCATATTTAACAAAGGAGTCTGTAGGAAGGAAATATCCTCTAGGGACAACTGTCAGACTGGAAAACCCAATAGGATGGTGGAAAGAACAGCTGAATGAATCACAAGAGAGCAAAAGTTGTGGAACGCCCCCACAATTTTCCACCTGAGTTCAGTAAAGTTCAGCCACATCCAGGTGATGTAACTGGTCCAGAGAGAGAACCAGGCAGGTAGGAATCAACCAGCTTCTGTGTAAGAATTGAGCAAAGCCCCATGGCACAACACAGGAGATTGCCATAATTTACCACACAAATAACAAAGGTGAGTCTGGCATCCTTAACATGATAGAAGGAATAATCCAGTGTAGTCATGGGGAAGAAAAGTCAGGAAAAACACAGACAAATTTCTTTGCCGTAAAAAAACAAATCCTTAGTTTCCCACTGGTCTCAAAAAAACCTTCCCATGCCCTTGGGGGCAAACATTGACAGCCTATGGAGGAGGGAGGGTTGGAGGTGGGACATACATGGGGCACTGGCCAACATTTGCAGCAAAGGAGCAACTGCTACCAAACCAATGTCAAATTACAGCCTCAAATGCTCATGCAGCAATGAAGAATCAGCAAAAGCCAAATGTGAGATGAAAAGAAACACGCTGAAACATCCAAAGCCATCTGTCTGTATTTGCTCGTTCTTGTTGTTTCACAAATTTGACCTACTGTTCCAAATCACAGATTTTCAGAAATTGCACTGGCTGAAGGTACTACCAGGAAAAACAATCAGCATCAGTAACTCAGTATAACCGAGGAATTATTTCCAGGATTCTAAGGCAGCAATCAGAGAAGCTGGAAAATCAAAATTCCAGAGAGGGGGAAGTGCAGATTTGACTGTGAATGCTGCATATACAGGCCACTGACATCAGCACATACTGGAAAGCCCGTCCTCCAGCATGAAAGCCCACTCAGACACAGTGGCAACAAACAGCAGGACAAACATTTGACCGAAAGTGATGTTCAGTTTTTCCAAAAGCATTTGAGAAGGTTGGCAGCTTGGAATAAAGAACATTCCTGTTTTCAAGTACAAATGGAGCGTTTCAGCCATCCTTTCCCTGCTTTGGCCCCTGGGCAAATGTGACCATAGAACCCAGGAGATTCCTAAAATCTAGTTCTGTACCAAATAAACAGCTCATATACTCTCATGAACTGAAATTTTTTTAACTGTTCTCTACGAATTAGTCCCCTGTTCCTGTACAAAGATGAATTTCCTCTCCAAGGGAATTTTAAAAATCATTAGTAGTCCTGGTAATGGCAACCCTTTTGATTTTATATCCTCAGAGACCTTTACCATCCCTCCCTGCTGAGTTTTTCCACAAAACACCCATTCTCATCCTTTTTCAGTATTTTGAGTTGTTAACTGCCTTTACTATAGGCGTGTGTTCATCACTCTGGCTACTTTTATTGCGTGGCTTAACTGGTGGTCAGTGAATAGCCTGGTCGCAAGGGTTTCAGGGTAGATTTCTCCAGCACTGCAAAGCAAACTCTTCCCATGTGTCCTCCCCCTCCCTTTGAGATGGCAAAAAGGAAAACTAGGAAATGCAACAGATGGTCTGAAATCCTCTTCCTCTGAAAACCATTGCTGCTGCAACTAGATTAGGCAATATTTCAAATATTTCAGTATGTACCAGTAGCGTTATTCATGACTAGGGAAGATAAGGAGAATGCTTTTGAAACTCCTCCCTTAGGAACAGTGTTTGCAATAGCCTGCTCCTGTTGTTGAAAGATCTCTTATTTTCCCTACTCTAAATCCAATGAGAAAACTAATCTTCACCAGATTTAAAGCTGACAGGTGGTACATGCATAATTAAAGATGACCTAACATAGAATGCTCTCATTCCTGGCATATTATCAGACACTTAAGCAAAGCAATTATCAGTAGGCAATCTTTTCTGTCAACAGAGATTGGGTCAAACATTTCTTCAGTCATGAAGATATTGTAATAATGATACATATGTATTTGCAAATACTTCAGCACTCTAACAGAGACTAAATCACTGTTATCTCAGAGAAATTTCTTCATCATCTACAGCGGACTACAGGAGCCTCTTCTCACACTTCCATGTTCTGGCACTACTTCCATGGGCACACAGTACCTTCTACACAGAGACTGCACCTTGCTCCTATTCCTTCAACAGCCTAATATTTTCCTTCAAATCACCTACATTCCCTTCAAGCCCTGCCTTTCCCTCCTAGACCTGCTCTTACTGTTCCCCCATATTCCTTTCACTTGAGCTAGCTGGTACTTGGTTGACCTGTCTCCAAGAAAACATTGCTCATCTGCTTTAAAAACAAAAGCAAACAAACAAACAAACAAAAAAAGCAAGAATTTTTTTCCTCCCCCATTGAAAAGCAAACAAAAACCCCTGTCCTCCAACAAGACTCCACAAATAACAACCAAGTCATTGTCAACCAGTAGCTGCCACCTGTAGCAGGTCAGGTGCGGGGCACAACGATGCGCTTTTTTTCTTATCTTTGTAGCTCTTATAACTGCAAATGTCCCTGGGGAGGAATTCTGTCCACCATACATAGCACATAAAGGACATAAAACTAGCAGAGAACACCCAAAGGAGGGTAACAAAGATGGTGAACTGGCTGGAGGGGAAGCTGTACGAGGAGTGGCTGAGGTCCCTTACTCTGTTTAGTCCAGAGAGGAGGCTGAAGGGAGGCCTCATGGCAGCCTACTGCTCCTCATGAGGGGAGCAGAGGGACAGCACTGAGCTTGCTCTCTGGTGACAGGACAGGGCACAAGGGAATGGCATGGAGCTGCGTCAGGGGAGGGAGGAGCAGGCTGGGGCTTAGGGAAAGGTTCTGCACCAGAGGTTGGTGGGCATGGAACAGGGTGTCCAGGGCAGTGGGCACAGCCCCAAGCTGCTGGAGCTCAAGGAGCGTTTGGACAACGCTCTCAGATATAGGGTTTGATTTTTAGGTGGCGCTGTGTGGAGCCAGGAGTTGGAATGATGATCCTTGTGGATCCCTACCAACTCAGGATATTCTGTGATTCTATGATACATCACCCTGAACTGTGCCTTTGGGGAACAACATTGTCCTGGATGACCTGGACACCTGTCCTCTGGAACCCCGGAGGACTGCAGAGGTGGGTGCCATGCTCTCCCCTGTTAACTGGAAGGGCAAACACAAGCAAAGATCAGTCAAGATTTTCATGTAGAAACAACCCAAAAATCTTAGCTAGAACTAGGAATATCTTCCCCACTTTTTGTTTTAACAAGCAGATGGCACTGCCTCCCAAAATAGTAATGTCACTCATGCATTGAAAAAGGCAGAAACTTTTTAACCTAAACTCTAAATGTTTCCTTCAAACAGTATTTTGCAATGAATCCAGAAAGTGTTCTGTGCCTTTTTCTTTTTTTCTTTTTTCTAAAAAAGGGATTTTTAAAGAAGGATCTTTGGAGGAAGAAAAACAAGAACAAAAAATAATTAGGAAAAGGAAAGCCTAAAGAAGTGAGTGGTTTTCCTAATTTTGGGGAAATTATGATTGTGAAAAGTATAATAAACCACAATTACACACACACACACACACACACGAGACTGCACTTTACCTTATGAAAGAGCTGCTCTTAGGGTGTAAAATTGCTTTAATATTGCACTAAGACAAGTGTTTTAAAAAAATGGCTTATGATAATGGATTTTCAAAGCAAAACTAAAGCTGCTTTTCCCTAAGAATAGGGCTTCATAGAAGAGAAACTTCACAATGCCAGTGGCATGCATTTTGCTGCATTTCACAAGATCCCTCATTATTTAAATTCCTATGTATTTATGTCATACATGGATAAACGGCCTTATTGTTCAGAACATGTCTTTATGTGAACATCTCTGCTGTTAGAACTAGTGTTATTTTGCTTTTTTTTTTTTCTCTTTACCAAGTCAGAACAAAAGTCTCTTTTAGTGCAGTTTTGGGAACTTCATGCAAATGGCAGTTTTTACACATCAATCGTCAGTTTAATAACACTAATGATAAGAGGGGAATTAACGGTAATGGCTTGACTTTTTGGCAAGCAAATCAGAGTTTATAGAGTAGCTATGTCAACCTTTATAGTCCTGTGTTATCAAAAGTGTTAGCAATGAGTATTAAGATTAAACTACTGAATTGTTAGCAAGCTGGGGTTACTGAACCATAACTTTCTTGCACAAGGATTGATTATTTAGAAATCCATTGTACAAGATAGGAAGAGATAGCGATAGCCTTCTGGGACAGCAGGGAGCCATTTACAGAGCAAAATAAATTTGCCAGAGGATACAAATTCGTCTGAACATGCTCAATCTCTCTCTCTGATAAAGCAACACTGGGTTGGCTCTCAGTTTTCCCTAAGGCATAGTGCTTGGTCATTCTTTCCTCCAGCCCATCCTTGCAACAACAGTACTTTGAAGCATTTGAAGTCCAGTCTTGCATCCATTGCTCACATGAGTGACCCCAGTGACTTCACAGGTGCTGTTCACAGGGGTTCATGCTGCAGGACCAGCGTAGGAAGAGGAAAACACCATTGGAAACGTAGCTAAGGCAGTGAGAATAAATGGATCTTCTAGGGGGTAAAGGATGACCACATGCAGTCACTCTTTGACAACATGCCTAGATCATAACCACAGGAATGATACTGAATTTAAGAAAAAGCATTTGCTTTTCCAACGTGCAAAACAGTAGATATGTCAAAATGACAGCTTTTTGGAGTTAAGATAGCAAAGGAAAAGTGAACAATGGCAGATTTTTTTTTTTAAACGCGTGGACCAACACAATAAGAAACAGCCTGCAGGTCTACAAGTATTTTCAGTGGGTGGTTATCAAGGACTATTGATACCCCATGACAACAATGGTCTAAGGACACAAGCAGGACAAACTTTTTATCAGTACCGCTTTCTATCCAGACAGACATAGTGCTGCACCCCATGCCGCTCTAGCCCAATTCTCATGTGGGAAGTATTCACACCAGGCACAAATTACACGTTGCTTCCTCCTGCTCACCTTTTGCTATGATCAGAACCCACTAATAAATCGCTCCATTTATTGTTGAATCCCATCTCAGAGAGGGCACCTTCCTTTCCATGGATGCCTTCCTGCTTTTTCATACTGTCAGTACATTTGATGCTATAGTTTCTAGATACAGGCCACAAAGATGGAGTCTGGTATTCCTCCGAAGCACGTTCCCTAATCACTATTCACAGCATGCACATTTAGTGATGGTTTCCATGACTGGATAAGAGGAAAAAGGATGTTTTCAAGCAATACAAAGTCTGCTGAATGTTCACAAAAAGCTCCAGGGCAGGCAAGGCTTCTTCCATGCCACAGGAATCAGAGAATCATTGAATGTCTTTGTTTGGAAGGGACCTTTAAAGCCCATCCAGTTCCATACCCCCTGCCATGGGCAGGGTTGTCACCAGCTAGGTCAGACTGCCCAGGGCCCCATCCAAGCTGGCCTTGAACACCTCCAGGGATGGGGCATCCACGGCTTTGCTGGGCAATGTGTTTCAGTGCCTCACCACCCTCTTTGTGAAGAATTTCCTCCTAACACATAATCTAAATCTCCCCTCTTCTAGTTTAAAACCATTCCCCCTTTTCCTATCTGCCTGTGTAAAAAGTCTGTAGCCTCTTTGGGTAGAAGCTGTTTTATTGTAGATTCCCAGCATGAAATGGCATTTTTGGAGAACGGTGGGATCTGCATAGTCTTCTCTCTGTTAAAACTAAGAAAGAGTAGGAACTTGTAGGTACTGTCTGCCCATAAGGTCAGAGACAGAGAAGCAAGTAAGCCCAATCTCTGGGCTACTGACCACATAAAGTCACTGCAGAGAAAAACAAATGAGAAATAACTATTCCACCAAACATCTGGGAAAACAAGGTGGCATTTGCAGTGAGTCTCATGTGTGAAAGGGTGTGTGATGAACAAAACAGAGTAAGGAACACACTTGTATGACTAACAGTGCATGGGCACGCATGCTGACATGGACGATGTCTCCAGATTGCTGTTGTCACCACAACATTATGTACCTAGCTGTTGCCATCACTGACTTTACTCTGCTGTTCAAGTGCCTTTAAACAAGACCCTAAGGCTTCTGTCCTGTGATCTGATGCTGCTCATTTCAATCCAGGTGGAATTGCACAGCCCCAGACAACGCTAAAGAGTGGTGAGACATTGGAACAGGCTGCCCAGGGAAGTGGTGGAGTCACTGTCCCTGGAGGTGTTCAAGAAACGTGGAGAAGTGGCACTGAGCGACATGGTCTAGAAGGCACGGTGGTGATGGGTTGGGGTTGGACTAGGTGATCTTAGTGGTCTTTTCCAACCTTAATGATTCTGTGATTCTATGAATGGTCACAGCCCTCCTCCCTCCACATACACATGCCCAAGCCTACCCTGTAACCAAAATACAGCTCAGAAAGCAAACCCTTTGCTAAATAAAGAAAAGCAGGAGATCACTGCCTGAGCTGGGAACACACTAATAGATTTTCCCTACTCTGGAGGAGTACCAGTTCCTAACCCAGCAATGGGAGCTGCGCATGCTGACTGCTTGTTGCAGGCTAGTATCTGCTCTGAACAACTGCTAGAAGAATATTACTGCTTCATCAATACATTTGAAATTCAACCAAAAAAATTAAAAAGCAACAGAAGAGCTTTGCATGGTAAACATCAGAAAAACACCGCTTTCCAACCCTGCAGCTAGTTGTTCTGTAATATCTTCTGCTTTGTGCTGACAACCCTTTTTCCCTCCAATCATTCAGACACAATGCCTTCAGGTCTGTCTAAGTAATGTAATTTACTGGAGTGGAATTCCCTTGATACCTTCTGCAGCACTCAGTGACAGTATCATTTATACTCTACACTGTCATGCCATGACACTGATACATTGGCTTTCATCCCTCATTCAGCGCAGAGCGCGCAATTTCACCTTCCATTGTGCCCTTTTGCAGACTGCGTGTACAAATTTACTCCATTCATTCCTAATTACAATCCTCTGCTGAAATACTCTCATTAGATTTGTATTTCTCACTCCAAACGTCAATCTTATTTGAAAATTCCAATTTTCCGGAAGATCCATCCATTAGCAGCAACCTCCCAAGCATTCCTTAACTGAGTGCATTAAAAGTGAGACTGGCAGAGTGGAGATGCACTTAAAATGCACCATTAGAGTAAATCTCCATCGCTAATGCTTTTGTACTACTGCTAACAAGCCCACGACCAGCCAGTGCTGCTTCTGCAGAGCCCGAAGGGCACAAAGCAGCCCTGCAGCTGCCCCGTCGGGACTTGCCAGGCTGCATGGGGCTGTGAAGCTCAGGGTTGGAGGTGGGGGGAGGGAGGAGAGCCACACAGAGGGGCTGTGGCAGCGGTGGAAATGTCTGAGTGCAGACTGGTGGCTGTGGGAAAGTTGAGAACAAAACAAGCTTGGGGTTTCCCGAGGTAGAAGACGCTCTGCTATGCAAGCCAACAGGTTGCTAGAGGTGAAAATCTCAACCGATCGCATTGCTTTGGCGTCCCGCACTAATCCTAATTCATGCCTGCTCGCTTCAGACAACGTAGAGAGCACACAAACCTACAGATTACACCAAGCAGCTCTGCAAGCGGTTAAAAATGATCAAAAAGAGACCCCTCTGCCTCTTTTAGAAAAAGGTAAACACCTTAAAAATGTCATCACCATACAAGGACAAAAATCACCATCCCCGCGGCGCGTACTGATGGCTGCACAATGCCAGCTCTAAAAATAGCCCACGTGGCGATACCCTGGACGGGACCAGGCTGCCTCGTCCTGCTGGGAAGCACAGACGGGTGAGCGGAGCACGGGTGCTGCCGCCACATGACACGCGCTCTCCTGGCGTTATCTCTGAAGCAATGGGGTCTGAACCCAGCCAGAAAGGGGAGGGGGGGAACCACCTCTACAGCTGTATCAGAAAGGGAAAATTCCACAGAAAAAATAACACCAAATGTTTATGCTCCTTGTCAGCATCTGGTCATCTACAGGATTGAGACGTGCAGATAATTGTAACAGATGTAACGCAATTCCCTGCAGAAAACACCACTACAGAAACTTAATTATTTCTGAAGTTTTCCCCGTTCTCGCTTGAATATTTAAAGCCTTGATTACTGCCTTAGCTCTCTTGCCTCTTGCACTTTGCATCAAGGCAGGAGCCGGTCCAGTGGATGCGTGCAGACATGAGAGCAGAACCACGCATTTCAGCAAAGAGGCAAAAGCAAGGCAGCGGGAGCAAGGCAGCGAGGATGCGTGGCACTCACCTTCTAGGAGAAGGGGAGGTTTGCATTAAGGTAATTTAAAAGGATTTCGCATTGCATAATGAAAGACTCACCACCAACAGCATCAATATTCCATGGAACAAGCGCATGTGCCTCTAAGTGCCTCCAGCACACCACATCCTCTGTGCAATGCAGCATTACTCAGAGTGAAAACCTATTGTCTTAGCCCAGCTGCTGCTACCCTGCGAAGCCTGAAAAACCTGGAAAGGTCACAAAGCGACAAGAAGGCAGCGAAGCTTGAGCTGACACACAACAGAAAATAAGTTTTGAGCCTCCGTACCTTTGGTTCCGCAGCTCCCGAATGGCAGCTCTCTCTACTTGTCCATGGGTACTTAGGCACACTCATCCTCTGGAAATGCCACGACTCAACGCGTGAGGCAGGGACAGCACCCAACCTTAGACCATGAAGTTATGAATTTCCCTGCAGATGCTGACAACATCTCTCTGTAATGTTTCTCTTGGCCACAAGTTGACATATCAATTAATGTGGTCATAACAGATTTAGTAGCTCAATATATCTCAGCTAATTTAGCAGACTCCTAAGCGGTGCAGCTACCTGGAAAAGCCACCAAGACAGCGTGTTTCAATACCGTTGCCCTAAAATGAAACCAAAAGGACTTTATGTGCCAAAAGTTAACATCGAGAATTTGCTTTCTGATGCTCAGCAGAGCTTGTATAGATTTCCTTCTTATTTACTTATTTACTTTTTACCAGAAGATGAAGTTATGTCAGTGAGATTTTGGAGGGCTGACTGTAAAGATCTTTCAGCCCTCTCTAAAGCTGTTTTTTTCCAGATACCAGAACAATTCCACTTACTTCCAAAATTCTTTCATCACCACTTCTTACTTAAGCACTAAGCCCAACTCCTTGAAAAAAACAAACAAACACAAACTTCATGAATTAACACAGCTAGACAACACTGCAAATAATCTCTTATCTCACATTCCAACAGACACATTGACAAGTATTTAAGCACAGGACTCACTCACCGGACAGAGATGAAGCTTCATACAAGTCAGTCATCAGAGCTAGCAGAACGATTATGCTTGCTCTACAAATTCTGAAGCACTTGAATCTTATTTTAAGTAGTACACAAAGGGCAATAAATGGAAAATCTTATTGTAACCACTGTTTCTTCTTGGCCACCCACACTTCCAGCACCTACAGCAAAAGCATATAAACGCAAAAAACCCAGAACTCATGGCTCATCTGAACAAGGGATGCAAAGTAGTTAACTGCTGTTACTTTTTTTTCCAATTTGTACCTAGATTGTCATTATATTCTGGTAACCATCAAGGACACATATTCACACACAGTGCATATCTCCTACGTCAAGGATCCTGTGGGATTTTCATGCCTGTAATTAACTGTTTTCTCTCAGTTATCCGGTAGAGTTGCTCTCTAACTTAGCTGACCACTGATCAACATTCAAATGATAAAATGGAGAAGATGCTTCTCCCCAATTGTGTTTCCTCACCCCAGTCCCAGCCCCAAACTAACAATGTACAAGGAGTTAGTGCTTCATTTACCTGTGAGAAAATATGCTGAATACCCTATCCAGAAACTGGCAATTAAAAAAAAATCCCTTTACACTCATCGTAGTAGAAGAACTTCAAACAAATTGCTGTCAAAGATGATCTCATAATGTTTAAATCCACTTTACTTCAAGTCGCTTTGCAAATTACTTTTTAATTTTATCCATAAAACTCCCGTATCTACAACAATGCTGGTTTATCCTCCTCTCTTGTGTCCAATTCCTTCATTTAACCAGCTCTGTAAAGCAACACAAGTATGAGCCTAATTATCATCTGAAAATCTGCAGAAAGCCAACCCAATTAACAGAGCAAAAAAGAAATAATGAAAAAAGGTCTGTCTTATCAGGTTAAATAAGAGCATAGGTGAGGCCATGTCTGGAGATGGGGAGAGTTAACAATGCGCTGTTATTAATCATCTTGCTATCTCTGAGAATGCAAAGCATTGCAGCCAGGAAAGCAGCCACTACAACACTCGTGCTTCTGAACTCTTCACAAATCACAGCATGAAACCTGTCCCGTAGGCTAGTAATGTGCATTTAGCCTGATATTTTAAGACAAATGCACCTTTACTTGCCCTTAGTTTGCCCATTAATGGCTGACTAGACCCCGGTGCTCACCATTTTCCCACAGCCCACACCAGGTCGGGTGCGTAGCTGCCTGCTCTGAGCACCTGGTGCTTTGCGTAGTGCTGCCAAAATCAGGTAAATACTTCTCTGGCAACGATCTGGGGCACAGGAATGTGTGATGAGTACTACAGAAGCACAGGTATCTCAGTATTATGAAAATAAATGGGTCATACACCGCTGAGCTAACAACCACACCACCCCCAAACCGGGTGCGTAATGACTGTGCAGAGCTCTGCCAGAGGGAAAGGAGAGACTTCAACAGCAGTGAAAACAAAACTGATGTGGTGAGATGGATTTTACTTTTCATTGGTTTGGGTTAGAGAGAAAGTTGAGCTCACCATCACCCTCTCGCAGCGCTTTATTCTAAAAAATCCGTGGTGGCAGCAGGCAGGCTGTCCTGCAGGAAGGCAGGGAGCAGGCAGGGTGCTGCCATCCGCCCCAGGGACGCAGTGGGTTTTTGCATCCCCACGGCAAGGGGAAGTGCCGTGGCTGGTGAAGGCTGTGACTCAGTGTCCTGGGCTGACACATGCAGCCCATCACCTGCGGCAGCAAAAACACCGCACGCACCACAACAGGATGGTCATGCAGGTGACACCGAGTCAGCAGGCAAAGGTTCTCTGAGATGGCAGGAAGACTTGTAGGTGATGAACAGCTTGAGAGCATCCCCGAGAAAAGAATTTGGGGATATGGTAGATGAAAAATTGGATATAAGTCAGCAGTGTGTGCTTCCAATGGAAAAAGCCAACAATATCCCGTGCTGCATGAAAAGAAGCGTGGCAAGCACAGTGAGGGAGGTGACTGTACTCCTTTGCTCTGCTCTCGTGAGACCACACCTGCAGCATTGCATCCAAAATCTTTAAGTCCACAAAGTAACATCACCGCTACCACCACTGTGATGCAGAAAGCACTCTGACACAATAGTGACACATGCCAATGTGGAACTCCTCAAAACACAGATGGCGTAGCTCAGCACAAAGAGGAGCTGTCCATTCTTACAGACGTACCTCTGGGCATGTGGCAGCCCCTGCCAAGACAAAAGCCCACATGTGCTGGGCTGCAGGGACACCAGCATTGTCACATCGGGAGCTGAGTGACCACCTTTCTTCCACATCTCCATTATACTCTAAGTTAGACAGGAGTACTTCCAAAAAAGCAAGCCTGAAAGCAGAACAAGCAGCCCCATGCTACCACACAGAAACACAAACACCAGGACCAAGGGAGGCTTTCTCTTATTTGTGAGATTTGGTGGCTGATACAACCACCTCTCACATGAAATCCCAGCGGTGATTGCTAGGTAGTACAAAAACAGGTGACCTCAGCCACAGCCGTGCTGCTTGGGAGCACCTGGGTTGGATTTGGTAAGCAGAGCAATGAGTGTTTGGTGAGTAGGTTTCCAAAGGGATGCAACTTCACCTTCAGAAAGCTGACTGACTGAAGAAGTTACTTGACCTTTCGGTACAGATTTAAAAAAAGACAGCATTTTTCCCCAGTCCTTGGTGGTAGGCGGATGACATCAAAATCTGCATCTTCAAATTTTACATTGTTTATGTCTGCCTACAGATGGTCGCAAGACAAATTTCAAGAATTTTTTTTTTAAATTGAAATATTCTGAAGAACTCATACATAGCAAATATGAATTTTGCATGCAGAGGTTTTCTGAATTTGAGTTTTGGGTGTTTTTTTTTTTTTTTTGGAACAAAGCACTTGAAGGTCCTTGCTGAATTGTCAGCACTGCATAAGTAGTACCAATTAGGACAATTTATTGCCCTTAGATTGCCATTGATCAGTATGCTATTTTTGCCTCTTGTAGAGGAAAAGAAAGCAGGTAGAACAAAGCGGGAAATATAAAGATGGTGCTAATATTGCTGTGAAGTGCTGTGCGGCTCCGCAGTGGTGTTGGCAGGGCAGCTGCAGAGCCCGGCTCCAGCATCTGCTGCAGGCACGGTGAGAGCCCCAGCAGAGCCCCAGCAGCCCGCTGGTTGCTCCTTAGCCACTCAGCCAAGAGCGCAGCTTCTCCTCAATGCCTGCACTCCCTCATTATCCACACAGTCAGACCTTGCCGTGATTACCTCCCAGGGGACCTGGAGAACTATTTTTTTTTATCTTGGCACGTTCACTGTAACAGCGTTCAGCAATCTGCTCTGTCAGAACTAGGGAGAAGCCTTCTGCTTTAAACTAAAGCATCAATACATTTTATTTTTATGGAGATTAAATCTATCAGCGTCCTGATAGTATTATAAAGACTGAGTAATCAGTGGCAGGGAAGGAAGGTATAAGTGCTCACAAAATATATGGCAGCTGGGGAGAAGCAAGAACAATACCATTGTTGTTACAGCTAGGTCAAGCTCTCTCCAACAAGGCTAATTAACAAGGGAAAATGCAGTCCCTCCTATCGGAATTGCTATAACAAAGTAATTGCTACAAGCAGAACTTGTTATTAAAAAGCCAGACAGCAGGCTTGTGAAGAACACTGGAATCAAAGCAGCACCTGATGGCTTGCCCTCGCTGCCACCCCAAGCATAGCTGACAACCTGCAGGAGCACACCGGCGCTTTCCAGGAGTCAGAGACCCTGGCATGTTGTAGAGGCTTGGTCTCCTTCAAGTGCACAGACAAAGTAAGAATCGATACATAAATAAATAAAGAAGGCACACATTTTATGACAGCTTCTACAGCCTTCTTCTGATTTTCCAACTTTATTTGGTCCTTAAATGTGACTTTACTCTTGGAAATGGACACTTCTGATTATTCACAGCACAAGAAACAGCAGGACAAAGCTGCCTATGCACTTCTACCAGCTTGTTTTGGCTGTGGACAAGGAATGAGAGAGAGGCTTTTTCCATTTATGTCCATCCACTGTCTATCTACTCCTTCAAGCCTGCTAAAAGGATGCAATTTTTAAAGTTAGTTTCTCTGAAAGGGTTTCTAGTAGTGAATTTGCAGGTGCCTAATTACAGGCTTTTCAAAAATCATGAGAAAAGCCTGCAAAATTGTTCATAAGGCTTCCAAATCCCATGGGAATGTTGCTAAGTAGGGCTAATGAACAAAGGGTTGTTTCTGCCTGCCTAGCTGTTACAACTCCTATTTTCAAGTTTCCTTCCCTTAAGACAGAGACAAGAAACATGTTTCAAGGGAGATCCGTGACTCTCATGCAGTCAGACAATGCCTGTTATCAGAGGTTTGATTAACAACTGCACCATTTATTACAACCAGCCCACAATGAAATGGCAAGACTCTCCCTTTTCTGGAAAATAAAATCAAATCAACACCTTCTAAGACCTCCTTGACAGCAAATGTCATTTCTACCAACTCATCTCAACCCTCAACTCATCCACCCTCCTCAAATGCCTCTTATTTCACTATTATTTTTGCCAGCATTTGTCATACCAGAAAACATCTCTTCTCTTTAAAAACTGAGTTCCCATTAGCAGTAAAAAACCTTTCACTCCTTTTGCAATATTTTTTGTTTTGAGTACTACTTTTAGTGTACCATAAGCAAAGTACCTCACATAAGGTATGCTTCTCATAAAAATTCTGTCATTCCAAAATACAACATTTTTTGAGAAGCAATATTACAAATGCACTCATAAGATTAAAAATAGAGTTAGTAAGCATTCAAAAAAAAAAAAAACCTGACCAGAACTAGTGTGGTGGTTGACTTTACTATCCTGCTTTGATTCGTTATTAAGCTGCAGAGTATGAATTTATTATTGCAGTGACAAAACAAGGGCAGGATGCCAGCCTTGCTGCCCAGTACATCAGTGCTCATTTGAGGAGAAAAAAAAGTTCATTCTTTTACTTTCATTTGTAAATCTCCATATCCTCTCCCACCTTACAGTGGTTTCAAAGAAATTCCTGCTCCTGCCTTTTTGCTGCTCAGTAGCTATGGCTCTGACACATTCAGAGGCCACAGTCAGCATAACAAAATTTAAGAACTCCTGCGGGGTCACTGGACAGCAGATGTCCTTATAGAGGCGAGTACCATGCCTTGTGCCAGCGTGACCACTCATTCCCCACATTCCCCTGCAGTCTCTCTGGTGGAGTTATCCGACCAGCTGCTGGCTGTCACGTGTGCATGGTCAGGAGAGTACAGAGCACAAGCAATTTGGGATTGGAATGCATCAAGACAAGGAGCATTGCTGCTACTGAAAGGCAGCATGGCATGACCTGAGCAGCCCCAGCTATGAAGCTGGGTGATGGATTTTATGCAAGATTTCTCCTCCCCTCCATGTTTTCTTTTCTACTCTTAAGGCACAACTGCTAGAGAGTACAACATTATGAACTACAATTTTCTACCATCTTTATTTCAGGTGGCCTTTGGTGCACCATAGCACCATCCAGAAGAAAAAAACCTCCCAACCACAATGAGATTTTGGTTTTATTTATAAGCAAATAAATAAATAAATATTTTCAATATGTTTACATTATATATTATTATATAATATATTGCCATGTTATGTATATTTATATTATATTATATATAAATATACTATATATGTATATATATATATATAATAAAATTGTGCGCAAGCCTTTTTCCAAGCTTGGTGGCTCTGGGGTGTCTCATCCTCTAGATTGCACAGACCACCACATCTATGTCATCCTTGCAGCACTCCAAAGGCTTCTTCCACCTGCAGATCCCTCCCAGTAGGGCTAGGACCATGGACAGGTTAAAAAGGGTCAACCCATTTTCTCCTCTCCAGAACAGTGACCCCTTCCAGAATGATGCTTCATAAAGCCTCAGAGAAGGATTTAGACATGATGGGGTGAAATGTGTGCAAAGCACCACAGCCACTCCCCAGCCTGGAAGGAAACATCTATGCATTTAACACACACAAGGAGTTGCCACCCAGACTGTGGTGGTAGGAAGGAGTCTTCAGCCCCTTCTGTCCCTAATAAATCTGTGCACAGCTTTCTCCACTCTACTACAGCCTTTACAGCCAAGCACAGTTCTTCCCACATCAAATAGACGCTTTTTCTGTGTGCGTTCATAAGCACATGCAAACATGCAATGTCCATGCTCTGCCCTTCCTGAATGATGCACGAGAGGCAATGGGATTTCACTACCAATTACTAATAAACTCGTAGGCTCCTGAACTGTGCTACTGGCCAGAATAAACACTCCATGATGGCAGCGTTCTTGATGCCTATCACTGATGTATGTCAGCCCTGAGTTTTTGGTGGAGCAGCCAGCTCTGTGCCCCACATGGGAAGCTCACTGGAAGGAGATGGAGTTGACAGTGCTACTACTGATGCTCACAGAGCCCTTCAGGGCAGCAGTCTGAAAGGAGAAGTAGCAAAGCCCCAGGGCTTCTCCAAGGAAACCATTCTGGAAACCACGGCAAAGGAGGAGGATATAGATTTCATGATGGGAAAAATACAACAATGCCTATAGTCATGCTGTTGGCTTCCAAAATCACACAGAGTATATGTGGTTTCAGCCCAACACACCAAGGCATGTGCATACAAACATACAAAGTTGTGGAGAAAACGTATTAGGGAGATGGGGTGAAGAGAAGCTATTTTAAGTACTTTTTGCTAAGTTTTACTATGGCAGCAGAACGTTTAGAAAGGGCTTCAAAATGACAATCACCATTTAAGTTAAAAAAGCAAGTAACTACTTGAACAACAGTTTATTCACCACCTAATGTTTGCTGTTGAATTACAGCTTTTACAGTATTTTTCACAAGTATGATGTTTACTGCCTTCACCTTGCCTCCCAAAACCATTTTTTTTTTCTTTAAATAGAAAGGAATTTGAGTTAAGACTTACATGTAACTTTTCTAGGTTCTGTGCTGGCTAAATTGTTCTCACGATGCAGGGAACAGGATCAATGGAGAAATTAAGAGGCTACAGCAATCCATTAAGAAGTGGCCCTCCAAAGCTTTGCAGGGCAATGTGCTGGCAACTCAGTCGATATCAACCTATAATAAAATAAAGGCAGCCATTTAAAAAATTCAAGCACCAAATCTTCACAAAACCACTCTATTTTTTCCTTTTAATTCTAAAAACAATACAGGGACTTTATTAGAGAAGGTTTTTATGTCAAACAGGACAATTACATTGTGTCCATTACATACTTCTTACCTTTAAACAGTAGTCACATTATAACAGAGACTATGCTTTTCTTGCATTAGTGCAGTGCCTGAACAAATTAGACTCTGAAGAAGAGTTATAAAATAGATACTTCTGTGATGATTTTAGCAGATCACACTGTAAGTATGCTCACACTTGTGCACACATACTACGGTAGCCCTACACGGCACACCAGAATTGCATTTCAACAAAACAAGTAAGGTGATCTAACAGACTTCAGATTAACTAATACTTGTCTTTGTAAAAGCTTTGATTTTATCAAGGAATTTATGTCATTAACATTAAATCTGTCCCTTGGTTTCCACTTCATTCTGAGTAGCCTCAGAGAAGAACAACCACCAGTGCAGCCTTGTATCCTTTGGTTAATGCAATGTGTGCCATGTTCCTCCAGCCATACTACAGGAAAGCTGCCGCAAGCCAGTGTCCAAACAAAAACTGGAGAGGGTGTAAAACGTTCATGTTCCCATTGGCAATTCACCATGCTGCCACAAATACTGAAGGGCTCACACCTCGGAGGGGAGGCTCTCGTGCATGGGGAGGATAGTGGAGAGCAGAGCTGAGCTGGAAGAGGAGGTGTAAGCACCTGGAAAAAAGTATGGGAATACTTAAACAGTATGTATTTGATTGAAGGTGGTGATTGGGAGTGAAAAGAGAGAGGATTTGCTTTTGAACAGAAGGGGACAGTGGCAGAACAGGCAGTGGCACATATGTACCTTCCCAGGATCATTGTAAGGGCTGTATCTATGGAATTACACCAGCTCATGAAAGATGAAAAAGGGGAGGAGGTGAGAAGAAGACAAATAAAAAACTATGTTCAGATTTTTTATTAAACTATTGCTATTTTTCTGCAATTTGCAAAATTAACCTTCCAGTAACAACTTCTGTTTTTTAGTATTTACAGACTCCAGGAACAAGCCTAAGAATAACACGAACTGCACATTGAAAGCAGACTTTTTTTTAAGTAAGTATGTAATCTCGATTTTAAAAGCCCAGTACTTTCTGAATGTTGATGTGACAGCATTCTACTCTGAGCCTTGTAGAGAACTGGATCACTTAAGAAAAGTAGGTTATTTCTTCTGGATGGCACCCACCTAGGTGATTTACCAGCAGATGATCAAAATTCTGCTACGTTTAAGCATTACCTATATGGGTACTTGAAAAGAGTCATGAGGCTACTCTAAGAAAGCAACGCTTGCATCTCCTCAGTTTATGTAATTTTCTCCAACTGGGCATAACATCCATTGACAGACTGTACGAGGACAAAATATTTATGGTCACAAATATACATTATCTAAATTGCCTATAAAACTAAAAATATAAACTGCAAATCTGTTCAGTCATAAATCACTGGTACAACAAAAATAACTGCTGTTTAGTCAATGGCCAAAGGAATAAAACCAGGGAAATGTCTGCATTTTCAAGGACAAGTTAGTTTTCTGCGCTAAAATTGCACTTGCCATGGCGTATCAGAAGAAAGAGAGAATAAATAGAAGTGGGGGAACGGGGAAACTAAAAAAAAGAGAGGGGATAGGAAGACTCAGTGCCACACTTTTCTGAGAAGGTGTGATTGATGCTCACTGCTGTAAGAACGCATGAGGCTACATCCCAAACATTTAATTCCCTTCTGCAAATGTCTCGCTGTGTATCTCTCTCCATGTCCCCTAGATATACTTGCCCTACACAAGATGATCCAGACAGCATCAGGTTTTACACATGATCTAAAACATGAAAGCAGGAATCTCTCGGCTGAGGGGTCAGTTTAGGGTAGAATGAAACCTAACCCCCGCCTATGTTAAACATGAAGGCTGCTTCATGCTTTCCATTTTCTAAAAGTATTTCCTTTCCAAAATAAGCCAATTATCAAAAGCATAAAAAGAATACATGAAGATTGACTTTATATGAAATGATGAGCCAAAAACGTATCGAACAAAGAGAAGATTCAGCATTTAAAATGCTGTCTGGCCAGGCCTGTAGCCCAGGAAGAGCTGGATCCTGTGCAGCATGAAGATGCACTCTCTGCTCCAAGCCTTGCTCTCAACACAGACCTGCGCATGTGGGCCAGATGCTACTGGATCATGAGAGGCCACAAGATCATTCCCCAGTGCCAACTCCAAGACGCAGCTCTTGCAGCAAGGTGAATGCACGGAAACCTTATCTTTATTTTAAAAAGAAACATCTGCCTTCACAGATGCAAAAGAAGGTTAATAAAATAACACTTCAAACCAGACATTCTAAGCTTTTCTTTTTTTCTTTTAACTTACGTATTGTAACAACCTCTTGCACATTTTTGAAATATGTTAATTTTTTTTCCCTTTTCTTTAGAATGACAGTGTAAAGGAAAACGCACCAGATACCACCACTGGCAGAAGCAAGCATGAGGCTAAATACATCCTTACTGCAAGAGAAAAAACCTTTCTGCTTGTATTTTTGTTATGCAGTGGGTATGTTTCAAAGAGAGGTTGTTGTTAGTGGAAAACAGCAAGAGCTTTGATGCTTAATAGAAGGAAAACTGATTCAGTTTGCAATGAACAAACTGAGAAAGGCGATTTGAGAAGAGTGAGATGAATGTACCTGGGTATTATGCTGGTTAGCAGGAAAGATTTTTCAAACCCAGAAAATAGTGCAGTCATGCACCAGAAGACCAGAGAATTTGGGCAGACAGTGAGGGAGGTGAGCAACACATAGCTGGGTTAGCTTACACACCAACCTTCATAACACAGGCACAAAATGAGGGCTAAGTGAAATGAGCCCATGTGACAAGATGAGCTGGTGTGCTTCTCACAGGCAGGAGAAAACAGTATTTAAGGAAGGCTGCACACCAGAGAACAGGAAGAGAGAGCACAAATGTGTAAACAAGAATCTGTGTTTTTTAAAGTTTTGTCACACTTGATAGAGCACAATGTTTGCCACACAAAAGCATGTAGAAACCAGTTCCAGTAACACCAAGGATCCTTGTCTGTTACATGCAATGAGAGATTAGCAAACACGCCTTCTTTACATTTTGTATGTTTTCAAGTGAAGCCGAAGAATGCTTCGTTCTGGTTGAAACAGCTTCAGTGTAACATTTGTATTTTGCAACTGCTGGAAGAATTGCCTGAGGCTGCGAAGGCACTTGAATCCTCCCCACATCGAGTATGGGATTTCTCCTGAAATCTGTAAATTAAACCCAAGATCATCTTTGTACCAACATCAGAAAAACATGCACAGCCTGCTTCGCTTATCAGTGCATTTAATTTATTCCTGGTAACTCGCATGGTTCTACCAAAGAGAAGCAGAACACCTGTCCATTGCTCACATTGTGCTCATGTGCACAGTGTCGAACAGGGAGGTACCATGAGGACCATCTCTGCAGCGCACTGTCCCCACAGCTGGGCTGGCTGTGCTCAAATACCAGCAGAGCCATGGGAGCAACCAGGCTGACTAGAAACCACTACTGAACTCATCAGGAGATGAAGAGCTGGCTGGATGAAGGTGAAGGCAGTTTCTGCCGCTCTGTGCTGGCAGGGGAGTCTTCCAGTCTGCAAACTGGATTTTCCCCAGCTACACTTAACAGTGCCAACGGGGCTTAAAAGGAAAACCCTCAAAGGGCCCGGGGATGTGTGTGGGGGGGAATTTTCTACTCCATCCTGTTCTCTGGTTGCTGTTAACTCAACTCTGACACATCGGGCAGGTTGTGCTAGGAGTGGTGGGTGGGAGACTGCAGTTTGAGGATGGTACCGCATGAACTTTTAAGAATTTTTACGTAAAATCTGAGTGACTTTAACACTGGAATATACTTTACTTAAAATAAAGCCACCACTGAAAACATTTCACCTTGGCAGTATGACCCGTGAAAGGATGGCTAGATGTAAAAGGAAGTTAACAGATTCATTCAGACAGGTCCCAAACAACAACACGTTATCAAATGACACAAGCTGATTACTTATACCTCACACAGCAAAGTACTAAAAATCCAAAACAGATTAAACCAACATATAATAAAAGTCAGATTTGCATTAAATATGATGAAAATCCAGGCTTTTGACATATTTCTCCTTAAATATTTTGGTTAACAAACATGTGAGCTGGACAAAATACGATGGTTCAGTGATAAGGATGAAATTTCTGTCACAGAGTCTGCAGCCTCTGAAAATGATCCTGGATTTGCTAGTGCTCAGTCTCTCGGGTAAGGATGCTTCCCATGGTGGCACTAAATGACGCAGTTCACTGGATTTATGCCCCAATGCATGTGAACCACAAGGATTTATGCCTGTCCTGTCAAAAAGATGCTCCCACTCAGTGCTCTGAACAATTATCTCAGTCAGACTTTTAGTGCTAATTTCTTTTTAAAACTGCAAAATGAGAAAACAGTTAACATGCAGAATGAAAGAGCAGGTCACAGTTAACCACAAAAACTCCCCATAAGGTTCAGCATGTGGGAAACAGATAAGTAAACGCCGTGAAAGATGAACAATATTTAAGTATTAACACAAATGTTTTTTTGGGAAAGTTTATTTGGCATTTCCACTGGTTTTCCTCCAAGCTCTATTACAAAAATAACTATGTCTGACTGTGACTGGAAAATATGGCAGTAGCTCAACATTGCTCCCTTTTTTCTTTGTACTCATGAAAAAAAACACCATCTCACAACTTCAGACAAAGTGATTTTCAGGTGACTTCTGACCAGGGTGAAGTCAGAGGAGCATTTGTCAGCTCAGGAAGTTCTGTTGGTGGTCTAAAAGTCATTAGAGTACGAAATGAAGACAGACATACTTAATGTTAGGTAAGAAGAAATAGTCTTTCTCTAAGATGCATATAAGGTCCCCTGTGCTCTAGCATAGAGTGAAAGAATTATATTTTAGCTCATACAAATGCTGAACAAAACAACTGCATGCCAAACTGTAAGGTAGAGGGTGCCTAGTTTTCTGGCTCCAGCAGTGACCACTTCACCTGAGCAGACAAGTGCTACTAAAAGACAAAGGACAGCTCAGTTTATTGAACTTCATTCCTCCAGGAACCCATCTCCCTTTCAGATCACCAGCGCCACAAAGGAGAGGCCAAATACCACTCTTCCCTCTCCAGTAGGGACCATCTCAGCTTGCTTCAGCAAAAAGAAGCAAAAGAACTACATCACACACAGTGAGCCTCATGCATCTCACACAGCCCTGAGATGGAGAGCAGCACAAGGTAGTGCCTAATGCCAAGGGCCTGCTTGGAGGGTGCTTCTACATCTCCATGCCAAGCAGGGGGAAGGCAAAAAGAATTAAAATGTTTTGCGGGTTATTTTCACTTGCCATTACAAACAGAAAGAAGAAAGGCAGAATCATGGTGGGAAAGGGGTTCAAAAATACATTCCCTCTCATGTGAACTCAGGTCTGTTTAAGAAGAAAAGCCAGCAAGGCCACGCACAGTAATGCCGAGAAAAAGGAAATGGTAATTCATGTTCACCAGAGTCATAAATCTTGCCAGTAAGTCTCTAACGGCAAAACAGTGAGTAGGGGAATTTTTATACGCAGATAATTAATCGTGAGCTGCTATCAGGCTTACTGTGCCACGCACACAGTGTGCACAGCACCGCGGCATGCCGCCTCCTCAGCGCTCCAAGCACTGCCTGAGGTATGGCTGCTGCCAGCTTCGCCAGCAGACACATGGCCTAAACTCCCAGAAATGTCAAAAAAAATAACGTTCAGTGGAGATGGGAATTTCTGTCCACAGAAATCTTTTTGCAGGGAACCCATAAAGGTTTTTTCAGCATGGAAAATGAACTATGCTTATGACACTAGCTCCTCTGCCACGTGGAACAGGATGCAGACGAAGGGCCTTGTCCCAGTGTCAACATCCTTGTCCTCTGGCGTGGACACTGCTCCCAGACACTGCAGAGCAGGCAGGCTGGTCAGGGAAAAAGCCACCACAGCAGAAAAAGAAAACATGCACAAGGAAATTCATGAGCAAGAAGGAGCTGCAGAGACCTCAGAAGGACTAGAATCGCCGGGGCCTTCCTGCCACCTCTGGTGGGGATGATGGCCCATCATGGCCTTGAAGGGCCCGTCATGCCCTTCCACCAGCTCCTGTTCCTCGACATCTTGTTTTGCTTCGGAGTGCAGCCAGGCACTGCCACTAACAACAGACGTGAGGGAAAGCTCCACCGCATCTCAGTCAGACCGCACTTCCAGTTAAAGAAAAGCCTCTTTTCAGTTTCTAGATGAGAGGGTAGCCAGGGGCAGAAGTGCCAGCAATAACTCGCCAGAGAGCACACTAGGCACTCCTGACACTGCCTCAAAATGGAACGACATCTTCTAGAGGAGGCTGGGGAGCCTTCATCCCCCAAAGACCTCCCTCTGGGGCCCATGTTAGAGAAGAGCATGGAGAGGACAGCACCTTGCTCCTCTAAGACCGGCTGTGAGAGACTTAGGTGAGCAGGGAGAGCCCAACCCTTCCTACATCACGACCTCATCCTGCTTATCTTCTATACTCATTTTCTTCCCCTAGCCCTGTGCAGTTACACCACACTGCTTGATTGCACTCCCTTGCTGGTCCAAAAGAGCTGGAGACTGATAAGACTATGGGGCAGACCAGCTCCACCATTCCTGCATGCCTCATCTGTGCAGAGTCAAGCAAGCACGCTCCAGTCCAAGGCTTGGTTCTCCTGCTACTGTAAGTTAAACCACCACATTGGTCTGTATTTACTGCATTTACCTGCACTTCCGTTTTTTTAAATCACTGAGCCTAATGGTATGCAGCTGCCACTGAAATCCTTATACACATCATTGGCTTTCTTTGAGCTGATTAGCTAGATAAGGAACCATAGCCAAAAGACATGAAAAGATGGGTCCAAGTTTAAAACTCTCAGATGAGCAAAGAATTTCATTCAAAGAACTGTGTGAAGGAGGTGGAAAGGAGGCTCACAACACAAGTGAAGGTTTTGTTTACTACTGATGTAAACAGATGAAACACTCTGTCACTGGGTTTAAGGATCAACGCACAACAGACTCAAAGCACTGCTGATGGGTATTACAGCTGCTGCACAAATCTGTGTGAATGCCAGTATTTGTGTGCTTTTGTTCTGGATGAGAACTGAGGGACAACATACCAAGGAAGCTAACTTTATGCTGGAACAACCTACTTGTGATATACAATAGTTCCAAGACAACAGCCCCTTCAACTGAACTGCTGCTGCTCAGTGTGTTTCTTTGGATAGCACAATGTTGTTTTTTTATTTAATTCAAGGCAGCTCCATGTATTTACTTTTATTTGTAGCATAACATTTACTATTCTAATCAGAACATTCTGTAATCTTGTCTAGATGCTTTATTATTAATTGCTACACCCCCCACCCCACCCTAATAATTATCCTCTGGAGAGGTAAACAATTCAACACCAGTTACTTTAGTTAAAGCCATGAATATGCATTATTTATTTATTTAGGTAAACAGTAATTAAGAAAAATCACCCAGACTGTCTTCTCTTTGAAATGAGTACTACTTCACTAGCCCTGCCATGGGAATTGCAAGTCCCTTAAGCACATATATCACTTTGCTTTCCTCTGCCATGATTTTCATTTGTGAGCCTCAGAATGCATAACAGCAGCCAGGGAAACAGCTCTTATGTTGCTAAGGCTGTGCAGTGAGTCCAAAACATCCAGTCTCACTTTCAAGGACAAGCAGCAGGTGCCCAGATGCTGACAGAGAAGAATGCAGAAGTATTTTGGGTGCAGAATGGGAACAAGAACACAGATATGGGCTCCATCCTCCCTGTGGTATAAGCACAGCTCTCCTTTCTTCACACCATTGTGCTGTTAGGATATGCATAACCCAAGGCACTGATTTCCAAGTTTTTTTTTGCAGCAATCTCCACTAACACCAAAAAGCTGACAGTCCAAGGGGCTCTCAGCACTAGTGGAGTGAGCACCCAGCACCGAAACACAATCAGCACTGCAAGAGGCAGGCAACATCTAACTGATGAAACATTTGGATTTATTCATGCTGGAGGAGAGAGATACCCTTGTATGCTGTATATATAACTTATACATCAGGTAATCAGCAGCTGAGCCGCTCCCTTTGACTCCACTAGTGTGGATTTCTTCCTTAATATTACATGACCTCAAATATTCCAACATCCTGTCCTGCCTAATACTTCCACCAACTTCTACTGAACGCTGTGACAGAATCAGACAGCACTACAGGCAATGAAACCATTCACGGGGAACTCATTGTTTTAAACCCAAAATTAGACATGTCAGGCAGTCCTGACAGGGTTGATCATATAGCCTAAGGATTGCACTGGCAAGCACTACAAGAAAAAGAATCAGAATGTCTCCCAAACACAAAGGGATTTTCGCATATCTAAAATTAATAAGTAAATAGATAAAGCTGCGGTCTGGGCTTTGTTTCAGTTTTCAGAGCCAATTTCCGGCCACCGTTCAGAGAAATGCTTTGCATTTCAATTTCTGAGTCACCCATTTTTACAAGTGCACTTGCTGGAATTACTAAGCATGGGATCTGATCTAAATATTTTCTTTCTGAATCAAAGCTCTTTTCAACTTTGTGGATGCGCATGGATCAATGAACTCAACGTGGTGACTGACATCCTGGTTGCGTGCGGGTGCAGTCCTAGTATAATGCAATCGGTCATGGAAGCCCTCTTCTACCAGGTACCCACCGTCCACTAAGGAACGAGGAGGTGTTCTCCATTCTGCACAAACACAGCACACGCTGACGCTGGTCTCCTGGCTTCTGATCAGAAAATGACATACGCTTCCAGAAGTGTGTTTAAACATCAGGTATGAATGAAAATAATTCCTGAAAAGAATCTGTTATGAAACCGAAAATCGGAGACCGCCGCAGTGTTGTGCCTAAGTTGAGTCATCAGTTCCCTTTATAGCCTAATAATTGACACTGCCTTGATCAGAATGACTGATCCGAATGTTGCTTTGTCTCTGCGTATGTTTTTTTTGGTGTTATTTTTTTTTAATATGTAAACAAGCTGCCTGTCAGCTTACAGGAGTATTTATGTTTGCCAGATCATGGGAAATATCTGTCAAAAACAGATTTCACTCTCTCCAGTCAACTCGTTACAGTCTGAATCAGGCTGCACTACAAAGAAACCAAAACCAGGTCTTGTTACAGAAAGAATATGCTGCCAGCCCTCAGTGGAAGCATTGATTTTATTGCTTTTTCTTGGCATTAAATGCAACAAAGGTGATTAAAAGGGTTCCCTCCTTCCCCTGTGGGACTTCTCCTCCAAATAAAGTCTTCCCTTTTCCCCTCTCCCTGCACTTTTCTAAAGTGAAGCATCTTATGGGAAGAGATAGATAGGAGAGGAATCACGGTGCAATGAAGTTTCAGAGCACACTGATTTCTCATCTTTTTACACTGGCACTCAGGTAATGGAGCGATTCCCAATGGAGTGATTCCCTTTCTGATACTACCAACAAACAAACACTCCCACATGTCTTCCTTCCTCAGGCTACACCTCCCCAAAATAGGTCATTTCTATGATTAATTATTTTCACATCTTCTAAACAAGCAAAGATCAAGTGAGACCGCAAATGCCTCTAGTGGTATTTTCTAAAGCAAAGGTGACACAAACAGGGCATTTCCTTCTACCAGGATACAGATGACACTAGACAGCCACACTGTGGGTCACTGCCAAGTAATCTGCCTTGGAACAGCAACATCGTTAGAACAAAGAAGCCAAAAGGAGAGACAGGGGATTAGGCTACACTATCAATGTGAAAATAGAGAAGAAAGGACTTGGGCAGGAGCACCAGGCTGGACACACAGATTGGGACTGAAAGCAGAGCTCTGTTGAACAGAACAATAATTTATAGATTATGGTGCAGCATTTGAAAAATTTAACAGTAGACACATCGTCTATGGACACATCAGTGTTGTCCAGATCCTCACTATACTTTGGAGAAAATGGAGGAGGACCCATCCAAACAAAGAGTACGGAGAGTAATACAATGATAGATTTTAAAGCAAGGAGACAGAAAAATCTAAAATTGTCTTGCAGAAGAAATGTTGCAACAAAATGATAAAAAGGGGAAAGGAAATGATTTACTGGCTGGAGATGACATTATATTTTATTTCCTTAACTGTGGTATATAGTTGGACTTGAAATTAAGAATATGTGCAAAATATTGTACCTTACTGAATTTTGCAGAATTTGGTGGATTTAAATAAAAGTCTTGCTTTTTAAATGACAAAAAAATTGTAAAGCAAGCAGTTTACACAGCTCTTTTGAGGTAAAAATGACTTAATAGATACATTTATGAAACAAAACTGTGAGAATACTAAACAAGATGCAATCTCACATGATTTAGAAATGATGTCCATAAACATACAGTTTTAGCCATATTCAGCACAGAAACCAATGAGTGTCATCAACTTTGCAAAATATTCGGATAATCTTGTATTTTTATGAACAATGTCTTCATCTGCGTCAGTTACTTCGGGGAGAGAAGTGGAAACACACACTCCCAAAATGTGAGGAGACACAGTATTTTGGTCAGATATGAAATGACTGCACTTGGCTAGCACTGGTTTTTATCTTTCTGACCTGGAATAACATCTGCCATCAACTGCAATTTTTATCAACTCTTTGAAGTTTTATTACTACAACGTACAAGGGTGGCAACGCTCAGATGGATGAATGGGAATTAAAAGCACTTTGCACTCTCAAGCAAGCCAATGAAATTATCCTGCTTAGTTCAAGAGGGCATTGCCAATACTAAGAAAACGTTTGTTGTCTGGCACTGCATGTGAGTAGGTAGAGTACGAAGCTGCATTAGTGTTCTGACATGTGCCAACCGGGCAAAGTTTGAAGGGTCACTTGTATCTGCCATGGTAGCTTTTTAGTTCATTTTGAACCATCCCTTGAACATCAAGGTGAAAAAAATGACGGCATGGCAGACAAGGCAAAACAGAAGTCAGCATTTCAAAAAGAAAGATTACCAAATGAACAAATACTGTATGCTAAATGCCTTTCTAGCTCTCTGCATCAGCCTAACTCAAACATAAAAGTTGGACACTTCATTTATTTTCTTCTTCAGTTTTATGCCCTCTGCAAATGGAAGTTAGTGTCAGCCTATTCCTGTAATGAAAATGTTCTTTGCTCTGCTCCCAGGAACTATAGTTTCACTTTGCTATGGAGAAGAGCCTCTCTTTCCAGTTCTCATGGCTTTTGAAGGTTTTCATTTTATTTTTGACTTATATCACTAAACCTGCCCATTCTGCCTTGATTACTTTGTTTTATTATTCTCCGTAGCCCTGGCATTTGTTTAAAATTTTGTAAAAAAATAGGCAGTTGCATAAAGAATGATTAATACTGCAAATGCTGTACCAAGCAATATTACATATTTTATTGCTTATATAGTCAGCATGCCAGAACCAACAAAATCAATTATTTTGGTCTGAAAGCATATTTCTCCTTTCCTGTTTGCAATGGTGTAATCTTGACAGAAATAACTGAGAAAAAGAAGCATGGCACCAGGTGAGAACAACTAATAACGTACAATCAAGTTTAGGTCAAGGGCTATGGTTTGGGACACATCTCTAGGAAGAATAACAATGCTTGTGTTCTCAGAATGTGACAAGGATACTTGGCACACAATCTATTCAGTCATCATCCCAAATTACTAATTACCTGTGCCAGTGTTCTCATTACAATGAAAAAGTCTCTGCTTTTTCCCAAAGTTCTGTAAGTGAAAAATGAAATGGAATGCTTTCCCATTTGATCAGAGTGGCTAATGGAAAACCCTTTAATAAATTATTGGACAAAAAGGCTTTTTGTATTACAGCACACAGTCATAAAAGCCAATACATGACGGCCAGTGAGTATTTACATGCAGAAATTGGCCCAACAAAGCTTCCTACTTAGTAAACAGTGAGAGGAAGTTCTGAATAAATATTTGTTTTCCCATATTTATTTCTACACTGGGTGAGGCAAGATAAGAGGATGTTTAGGCACTGAACTGACTTCAGATTTTGCTCTTGTGAACAATTTGGTCTGTAAGGTTACAAGGCTTTTAATCTCCCATACATTGTGGATTGTGCTATCATCACTATCATAATGAAACCAGACAGAGTTTACTTCCCATTCCCCAACCCCGACACCAGGAGGGCATACTGAAATGAGAGAGTTAGTCATGTAAAACTGAGTTAAGAAAGCTGCACAATGTGTCAGACACTCAGCTTTGTCCACATGTGAAACAAGGCTGCTGGAAATTGTTCCTGCCAACATTCCGCCAGGCTGGACAGGTCAAGCAGTGGCATAACCTCAACTGTCAGGATCAAAAGATGTGTGATTTAGCTTGTCCAGGAAAAGGCGGACAACAATCCTTGAGTATTTCTATGACTCCTTTTGCTCTAGGCACAATTAGATTTTATTGAACCATAATCCTAGATAAGTATATTGAATCTTTCAGCTGAAGTCAATTACAGTGTGTTAAATGGCAAGCTTCCCAATTTCCAGAAGGAAAATCACTTCTTTGGTAAAAGACTAAATTAGTTTGACAATTAGATAGTCGTAGCTCAGACATGGGGTTGAAACAGCAACAGACAACCAAGCAGTTGCCATGCTTTCAGGCACCAGTCCTTCAGAGCTATGAAGAGAGCAAATTCCCAGGCTTTCCAGTTGGTAAAGCAAAAAGTACTACAGAAAGAGAGGAGATGTCTAGCAGCTGCAGCAGCACATTTCAAGCACATCCATGTTTTTTCAGGGCTGGGGATGGAGCTAACCAGTCTCTGAAAGGATGAGACATCACTCTTCCTGCAACTGAAAATCTTCATGCTTAGACGTTTAAATAAAATGTAGCAGCCGACGCAGAGTGGCAGTGCGTCTCTCCAAATGAGAAGCTGGTTCTTTATCAATCTAAAATGGGAGTACCTTGACCAAAATCAACAGGGCTGCTCGCAAGTTTCTCCACAAGAGAGGGAAAACTAGTGCGGTGAAATAAATGGTGGAGGAAAATAAACAGGAAAGAAATTTGATGAACAGTTGGTGAAGACAAGCCAAACTGCCAAAGAGAAAGATTGACTGCCATTCAAAAGTAAGAAATGAGCAGAGAAGGGAAGATGTGGGAGACACAGAACTGGCGGCAGAAAAATGTATGGGTTAGTACGGGTCTCAGAGGAAAGCAGGGGAGGCATTTCTGCGTCCATGGGAGAAGGGCTGAAATATATCATGGATGGGAAGGTTATGCAGGTTCCAATGAGGATGATCTCTCATTAACCCCAGCAACTTCGAGAAAGTTGAGGGTCAGGTCAAAGGACGGTCTGCAAGAACATGGCCAAAAAAAAAAAAAAGAAGGTATGAAGAAGGTGGGAGGACAGAAAACAGAAACAGCTGTTGTAGCAGAATCAAAGAGAAAACAAAAGGTGGGACTGGTCAGAATGAAAACCTGAGTGTACTTTCACGATCTTGTCAGTGGCTGGAGAAGAGCATTACTAAGAGGGGAAGAGAAAGAAAGTACAGAGCTCCACACTGTCTTCCCAGCGAAAAATAATTCCTGTAAATGCTAAGAAAAGTTTAAACATCAACCCACATGAGATAAAAGGACACATCAAAAGGCATGTGACTTGTCATTTCTGATTCCTTATTCAGAATTAGCATCCATGTGAGATTCATATTGAAATCACTTAAATGAATATTTGCCTATCAGGGACTTGAGTGGAGGAGCAGAAGGCTATCTGTAGTGCCAGGCTATTGAGATACCCTCATGAGGTGCAAGCAACAATGTGCCAATGTACATCTTGCCAGGAGGCCAATAAGGTGATGGCTGGCTCCCTCATAGTGTCTTTTTCAACAGTTTAGGGTCACTTCAGGTAATCTGCTGAAGAGGCTCAAGTATTCTCCAGTTTCTTTCTTACACGCACCCATATTTAAATGTCAAGAGATCTCCATGTAATTCAGCAGATGACAGAATCTGCATTTCTGATCCAGTTGGGTTTGTGTGGGTCGTGTGTGTCAGGCAGATAAGAATGACTCAAAGCTAGAAGGAGGCAGACCGTGAGGAGAAAGGTGAGAGACAAGGAATATTCCAACTGCTTGCTGCTGCACAGGGACAGCCAAATTCCATGACAAACAGCTCTGAAAGATCCAAAATAGAAAAAAAAAAACACTAAAACCTTTCTAGATCTGCAAATCACTTTATCTACTCCCAAAGCAATTAAATGAGAGAAGCACAGGTAATTTTTCTCTGCGAGGGAGCTCATGCCTTTCACTCGAGTCCCCAGGCTGGCTCTCCCCATCACAACATCCACGTTTTTAAAAGCATCAGTAGGCTTCACCTTCATGACGCACCTCCGGAAGGGAGGCCGATGATCTCTGTTTTAAAAATGAGGAAGTCAGTCATGGGGCAGATGAAGGAGGTTGCCTGAGCACACACAGGAAACCTGTGACCAAGGCGGGTAAATGAACCCAGACCATGAGTTCCAGTTGGGTGCCCCGTCCAAGCTGGGTGGCCAACAGACCACCTTTTCTACTGGGACTCTAAAATTTTAATTTGGTGTGTTTTTTAATGAAAGTGTTTTTTTCATTCGTCTAGCCACTACGTTTCATTTCACTCACACTTCTGCTTTGTGGAAGCTTTTTATTCTGCTTCTTTTTTAATTTGGCTTAAAAAAACTCACAATTGAATATTAAACAGAATTTGACCTTTAGTATTTCACCTTATCCCCTACCATTGTCAGCCTCTCTCTAGCTCTCAGCATCTCAGCGCTCTTTGTGCACTCTGTGCTCATAGTTATGGCTTGATCAAAATATATCAGTGATTTTCTAAAGTATTTTCATAGTTTCCATGAATTACAGCAAATGCTTACTGCAAACATCAGTGTTGTGAGACAACAGAATAGATCTAGTGCGAAACCAGAGCAAGGAGATGCGCAGAAAAGGTATGTTCCAAAGTAAATGCTCCAGCACTGCTAGGCGTTACATCAAAATGAGCAATCAGATGAAGAAGAGCTACCAGTAAGCCACTGTATGAAAATGCTTTACCAGTTTGACTAATGAATCACTGTACAAAGGTGAGCAATGTACTTAAGGGTACTGCAGCTAACTAGTCTTTCTGATGGGTGAGAACAGTGTCCCTCCATGATCTGCGGTTTAATTGATATCTGAAAAGCTCTTAAGATCTCCTATTGAAAGGCACATTATACACATTTCTAAGACAAAATTCTGTAGCATTATATTATTTGCTACAAGTCAAACCATTATTTCATGAAATAATTCACACTGTAAAAAAACAAAAATTTTCGAGATACAGAAAGGAAAAAGATAACTAATTTCCACATTTGTGTAATAACGAACATAGTAAGAAAGAAAAAAAGACTGTAGATATTTGTCATAAAATGCTGAAAAACCACAAACTTTCAAAAGTGCCCAGAATGCTATTTTCAGCTTATCTGGATGCAGCCCAAACCTTCCACAACTAACCAAGGTACATCAGAAGAATGTCACCATTCCACTTTCACCACAGACTGTCATTAACTTTTGCTCACTGCGCAGCCAAGGTTGTCAAGCCCGACAAAATAACCTAAGACTTTTATGCTTAAAGCACTCGAGCAGCTGCAAAAATAACCTTCTAAAAATATTTAATAGTTAGTCCCACTCAGCAGCTGGAAAAACAATTACTGATTGAAAATGTCAGTGTTTGATATTACTTAATATTTAAAACTATCTGTGAATCATAATTAACATTTCTTTTTAACTATTTAAAAGCACGCATCTGTTGTTTGAGGCTTCACGGAGAGACAATATGTGGCCTTCTGATACCACTGAAGAGACTAATGCAGTTGAATTCAAAGGATGCGAGGCAGAAAGCCACACTGGTGAAGTGAATCCTTCAGGAACCTGGTAAAATCAAGACTGCACAGCAGCGTAAGTAGTACACCCTGGGACACCAAATCTGGCCTACAAAGCAAGCAGTGACTACCTCAGGGTAAATTAAACAAATGCACAGCTTCACCTCCTGGTGCCTCTGGGACTCAAATGCCATAACATGAAATGAATGAAAATACAGTGTTAACAGCAACAAAACCAGAGGTTCCCCTTGAAACATCCTTTGACGCATACAGACAGCTGTACAGCAGGGCCACCCCAGGTCCAGGCCGCAGCAGGCTGTCCTGCTGGGATGCCTTGCAACGCTGTGCAGGAGAAGGCCAGAAGCGCTTGTGACCTCCTGAGGTGCTTCCCCTGCTGAAAAGAACACTAGCTTGGGTTGTGATTTGAATTCCAGCATCACACAGACCCTGCACAGGCAAGATGTCAAAACCAAACATTTTGTCTTTTTCCAAATTTCTGCAGAACTTTCCCCAAGCAACCCCCTGACTGTCCACTTGCCACAGCGCAGGTATCCCATAACTGACAGCAACCACATATTTTTTAACTTTTATTCTTGTCCACCCATGTTGAATTAAGCTAAGCACTGGACTTGCAGGCAGAGCAATGGTGAAATGGCAGTAAGGGAACCTGGCAGAACTGAATCAAAGATTTTCGTGACACACAGCCTCACCTAGAGAGCGATCTAGGTGTATCAGTTGACTACACAGAACAGAAATACACAAACAAGAAACCTACTCCAAGAAATCTGCTTCAATTGCTTTACCATTGAGCTTGAAAGACTCAGCGCATTTGAAAACAAAAACAAAAACCTAGTTTTGTACAAGAAATGTAAACTGTTGGGAATATTTTGCGAGGTGCTAAGCAGTGTAAGCAAACTGTATAATGTCCTTAACTTTAAGTGACTTGAGACCTGAGTCACTAATGCTCCCACCCTTTTTCTCTGAAGTGACGACATTATCAGAGGCCATTTCAAGGGAAATGCACTTAAGTCATAAATAGTTCTCATACCAAGATAACCTGCATCATCATCAGCAGATAAATGAAGCCAATAAGAAATCAGAGGTGTAAAATTTCAGGTCGTAAGCATCTCCAAATGGGTTATACTTTCAAAAGTAAAGGTATAAAATGGCATAATGAGGTTTTCTTGGTGTTATTCTTGAATTTTTCTGGGATGATATTATAATTTTAAAAGTAAACACTCACAATGCTGTACTCAATGCAACTGGCTTTTAACCTGAAATGGGGTATTTTTCATTGACATAGAGTCATTACTGAGACAGATGCAGCTGACCAAATCCATTGCCATTCACAGCATACTGAGGTTCCCTATCCATACCATAGCGTGTTGGAAGAGACAAAGCAGTGATCTTTTCAGATCACTTAGGGCAGCTATCCATGGAGTACTTTGAATTGAGATAGGCACTTCACAGTTTATGCCCCACAGCTAAAATGCTCAAGTGCAAAAATGCAGGCAAGGATGAACACTAAAATACCCATGTATGCCACAGAGTGAAAAACTGTACTGGCAAACAACAAAATAGATCAATGTGTATTTTACCAAGATTATTTCTTGACTTAGATGTGTTTAGGTACTATGTTGTTGAGTTTTAGAGCAAGTCAGCAAAAAGCTTATAAAGGGCTTCCGCTAAAGTCTTCAGACATCGGAGTCTGAAGATCATATTCTCATGTACACTGCCACTGTCCAGTAGGTGTTAGAGTAAAACTATGAAATGATAAGGAATAATCGAAACCAAAAATGTTCCCGAACTGAAGAAACTACTTCATGCTGCTTTTGCAAAAATACTTACAACACAGTTCTGGAAGTGATTTCCAAGCAAGCCAACAGCTGCTCTAGACAGTTTACTAGATGGTGTGGCTCAGCTCTTTCATAGAAGAAGCACCTACAGTTATATCTGGAAAAGGAAATAAAACCAAAATTCTTTGTGAGCAAATACGCAAATAAAGTCATCTTTCTTTCTCAAACCATAATCAGGTTAAAAACAGCTTTAGTAGCACTATATGAAGTTCCCATGCCAAACTTCAACCGTGTCGCCCATTTACAGGAACAAGTGCCAAAGCACAGTCAAAGCTGACCTACAGGGCTGGAGCTGAAAGCAATTGTGCTTGAGAACAAAAACATGCTGAACGTATCAAAACAGCCAACAACCTGGTGCAGCTGTTTTTCTCATCTAGCTCTACTTGAAGCATTCTCAGGAAACACAAAATGAAATATTGGCATTAGTGAAAAAAATCTAGGTGATTTCAGCAAGGCCAAGAACTCCAGGCACCAGCTTCTTTTTCTCTCTTGAGTGGGTGTTCACTTGTAAGTTTTAGACACGTTAGCAATTCAATGACTGAACGAATTAATGTTCGACTTAACAGTCATTGCTAGGTTGGGAGGTTATTACTACTTGTTCTGTTAAAGTGACAGATTAAAATAGGTTTGTATCTGAAATCTTGTTTTCTACAGTACATACTCCCCAGCTTTTCATACCAAATCATTTTCTTCCATCATGTCAACTCCTATTGTGTGAACCACAATGGCTCAGATGGGCAAGGAGAAACAGCATGGGGACAGGCAAGGGAGAGAAAGAGCTCAGACCTCAATGTTTCTCTTTGGCCTGCCATCTTTTTTTTTTTCATTTTATGTCATTTATGTGAGACTTCTCAGAAAAGGAGCAGGCTCACGTATGAAGGACATGTTCTGCTTTTAAAGCAAACAAAGGCTTAACTCAAAAGTAAAGAGAGGGCCCAACTTCAGCTAGCTATCTAGTGAACAGAGAAACCTGTACGTTTTCAGGCACTATTTCCAGGCACGGGATGTAAAGCTATGATTCCCAAACCCTAGACTGGAAGCCAGGTTCTTATTATTGGGAAAACAGAGCACTACATTTCAAGGTTGAGTTAACTGGTACGGAGGAAGAAAAAAATAGCACCACATGTCTAATTTTTGCAGACTCAGATCCATTTTGTATTGGTAAATGAGCTTTCATCCTTCCCTCCTTCTTTCTTTTTTTTTTTTTAAGGGTAGATAGCAAGCTGCTGACAACTCACACTGTACTAAGAGCTGTTCACACCGCACGAAGTGTTTACCACTCACAACTGATGCTAAAAATTAATTTACAGCACCACTACAGAAAGCTTTGACAAATTGTCATGTGTTGACACAGTCATAAGTTGTTGGTTAAAAAAAGTAACACTTCCCTCTTCTGCCACCTCATGCTTGAGATCAGAGATGGGCACATTATGCAAAGTTTGAGGGTTTGTAAGCTTCACAAATGTTTGGGCTTCACAAAACAAGTTAGGCTGTGAAACTTTTTTCTCCTGCAGTTAAGCGTGTGTTTATTGCTAAAAAGACTAGTAAGAAAAAAAAAATCCTTTCTCATCTACCAAGATCTGTGTGTTGTGCAAAGCCAGGAGAAAAGGCTGTAAAATAAATAACCTTGCATGACAGTTGTTCTTCCCATGTGAATGATAAGATCAGACCTGTGACAAATACCCAACTACTCAGAGCTGCAGACACCACCCACCTACTGTAGAAAGGAAAAAAATATAGCTGCAAGTAAGAGTTTTAATTGTTCTCAGCTGTCACACAATGTTATCTTAAGTGAATGCATTTATTTCTCAATTTTTCTGTATTGCTTTATATGAAAAAAAAGCAGCAGTGTTCATCAGACAAGGTCCAAATTGATTTCCGTGTACTCAAGATAGTAACCATTAGTCAGCACTTGTGCCCATGGCATCTCCTAAATTTTAACTCCTCCTTTTCTTGGTCAGGGCAAGGTAAATAACCTGCCTCGTTTACACACCAGAATCACTAATGAACACAAAGGCAGTTTTGGCTGAGAGGAGCCAAGATAACATAAAGTGTTAGCCTCACACTAGCCTAAATCACAGCTCCAAAACAGAGCTAAGGGTGGGGAGAACCAGAGCATCAGAAAATAAACAACGCATCCACTTGGTGAAGGGACCTTGACTTGTTCAAGGTATTTTGACTAATTTATCTTTATTTTCTCCTGAAGTTTATCTTTAAGTTGCTTGGCACTTCTGCTGACATCCACGTGAAAGAGAATTCCATTCAGCAGCTAAGGCAAACCACTGGACTCCATGTGAGTGAGGAACAGGGCATGAAGACTGCCAGTGAAGGAGAGGAGAAAGGGAGACAAGCTGGGCCCTAGATCAGGCAGAAGTTGAAGCACTGAAAAGCCGTTTCACTTTTTGCACCAGCAGTGTGGACTTCCAACATTCTGTTACCTCTTGTTAAACTCCACCACCTTTTGGTGCACACATTCCACTTAAATGCAAAGAAGATTCATTCAGGAAATTAACTTTGCAATACAAAGAATTCATTTTCCTATTCTTCCCAACACTCATACGATGAAGAGATGCTTTGAGTCTTTCCTGACCCCTGAAAGAGAGGCAATTTTGTACCTTGGCAGAAGTGATCCAGTCACTCTAGCCTGTGCCTGCACTGGGGTAAGAAGCAATCCTGTAATTTCTCTATAAAACCTTAAGTTTGTAATTTCAACCAAAGTAAGCTTCTGCAAAATACTGAGGGGAATGAAATTTCATACAGACTCTCCAGTCGCTCACAACCTACACACTTTTTCTGAACTTTTTCCTGTTAAAATGCAGAACTCTCACAATGCATTACTCAGTTGGCTCTCTTTGCACTGAAACAAATGCTGTATGAGCTTGCTTTTGAAAGCTTGATTTCATGGCAGAAGTGGACTAACACAGGGGTTTTTGCACTACACATGTAGAGAACTGGTAGTTCCACATGGGCCTACTCATGCTACCAGAAAAGAAGCACATGTCCCTGTACAAAATTTATCAATGATACCCTGAAAAATGACACAGATTACTCTCTGGTACATCTAATGGAAACAGAGACATTTACGTCATTTACAGTCAGGATGGACATTATCTTGTGCTGCTGGCTGGAATGATATCATCCATGTTAATTAGCTTAGATTGCTCTACATTTAGAAAGCAATCAAGAGGAAACTTCTATTCCCCATGGATAAAATCTTGCCAAGTCCCACGCATGAGCTCACGCTTGCTCTGACCAACTCAGGGCCAGTGCAGGAAGGCCAAGAGGGGTTCAGCAACTGGGCAGTGTAGAACAGGGCAGCCCCGCTGGCGCCTACATTCCACCTTCAGGTTTTAGCACAGAGAGAATGGCTAAGCCTTAGCTGCTCTGAGAACCCATTGCAGTTTGTATGGTGTTAGATGAAAGCCCTCACCAAGATTTCAAAAGCAGAAGGGAACATGAGTCTGTCCTGCTTTCTTGCTGATGCTATGCATGTAGCCAAAGTGCAAGAAATACACTAAGAAATGTATATATATATGTATATAATACACTAAGAAATGTATTCTGTTGCCACCATATGCATGCGATGCAGTATGTGAAAAAACTTCTCTAGCTGGATAGAAAAAAAGAGAGGTGCAGCTTTCTAATACCCTGGGCACCTGTGCACCAGCCAGTGAGGACACTGCTGGGGTTTAAGACAGCCTCTCCTTTCAGGGCAAGCAACAGCAGTGACTAACTACAAGGCGGGTAATTTTCCTGTCTCTGCTCTACACCCGTCTGCACCTCTCTGCAAAGGTCATCACATCGTATCTCTTACACTCAGTTCTGCCACCCACCATTAAACAGAGAAGCAGCTCATCTGGGCAGCCTAGCAGGACCTCCTGCAAGCATTTGGGCAAGCGGGAAAATCCCTGCTGCTTTCTACTGTGTGGGGACTTCAAAAATAGCTCCAGTTCTTAGGAAGGGACTGAGATGCTCAAATTACCTTGAAATGAAAGGATCTCAAGCTACATGAGCTTTGGTCAGCACTGCCTAAAGACAGCATTCCTTTCTGGACTCTCCCTCCTCAGTGCAGGAGAGGAAGCAGTAGGAAGCGATAGCTCTGTGAGCATGAAATGGTGGGAAAAGGGAGCATACCTTCATTTGCGTCTCTGGAACACACCTTGACCTTCCAGACTTTTCAAGCAGAAGAAACCCAGTGGCTCTGTTAAGAGTTTAGTCACATGAAAGTCAGCATCATTTGCCACTGAGGGCTCCACCAAAAAGGCAAGCACCCTTTGGAAGGCAGGTTGGGGTCTGTACCCCCTGCACACAAACAAACTGAGACACATGCACATGGGCATTTGCTCCTTTCCTCGCCTTTTTCTAACTGCATATATTACTATATTTTTTCACAACTTTATTTGCATTACATCTGTTGTGGGCTGTGTAACAATCAATGACAGCATTATCTATAGCATTAGCAAAGAAGCAAAACATGTAATTCATTGAAATAGGACTCCCCTCTTTCCCTTTCTTCTCATTGCCATTTTTGGCTATGCTAAATAAATCCATCTGGTTTCTTGCTTGACTTGTATCCACTGTGATCAAACCCTTACCAAAGCTAGAATTTTGTTTCTAACAAATATATTCCCATGGCTGCTCCCAAGTCAAGTCCCTACTTTTGGCTTAGACAATGTCATCCAACTTTTATAGTAGTGCAATGCTTACAAACAAACAGACTTAAAAATCAGTTAAATGGCAACACACAGCTGAGGACCTCAGGAGGTTTATCTGTCACGGGAGCAAAAATCACTCTTTGCACGGATTGTACAGAAATGACAGTAGGATTCTCTGGGTGTTTCTGAGCCATCTCGAGCCAGAAAAAGTAACTAGATAACAAAGAAAACCTAGAGGTATGAAGTTTCACAAGACCATTAGTAAAAATGATTAAGTTATCAGACCATTTTGGATAGTACAAACTGAAATCCTCGTAACTACTTAACGTGGCATCACCTTACATGTGCAACATGGTTACAAGTCAAGAGAAAGAAGAAACTGGGGAGACCAGGGATGGATCTCGCCTGCCTAAACATAGCACTGCAGTTGGAAGCTTTCCTCGACCTTTCAATCCACAGTGATTTCTACTGGAGAAATCACTGCAAGAAAGGTACCAAAGGAGTTACCTAGTAGTGCATGACTCGTCTTTTATCTCTGCCGATAAAGACATCTCCATGAAAAGAAGAACACATGCCTTATGCCTTCTCAGACAATTTTTCCTTATGGTGTGCTCAAGAAGCAAAGTGGTGGGGCACTGCAGGGAACGTGTTACCAATTGTTTGGCATTTACTCCCAAATTAGAAAAGAATCCCTAAGTCTGGAGTTGCTGGGTTACAGCAACGACCTGTTCAAAGCACTGTCTGACCAGCAATGTGGCCACTCACACTGGCCACACGAATGCTGAAGAGACATGGGGGTTTAAGCAAAATGTCCACTCAATCCTAAACTGATCCAGTTACGGTCTTCCCAGTGACTTCCCTCACCATCAGAAACGCTTTGGTTTGGATTTTAGTCAAGTCTGGTTTACAGTGCTCAATTCAGCTGTCAAAAAAAAACCCTACTGGAATGACTTACTCATTACATAGCCTTGCAAAAATTATTAGCTATGTTACAAGGCATTTCCCTTTGGGGACTAGAAGGGGTGAAGAAAGGGGATGGAGAGTGACAGTTTGTGGTTTCTAATGCAGCAACAAAAAAAAATAAATAAATAAGAGGAATACAGGATATAACATGTTTACATTTGTCAAAACAAGTTTCCTGGAGACAGTGAGGGTTCATGCTGCTGAGCTGTCACTTCTGCTAGAAACTGCTGCCTCATGCTATCGGGAGGTCAGTCACTGACCTACTTTCTGGTAGAACTGAATTAATTTGCTACTTCTGTACACAAACCTTTTTTTTTTTTTTTTAAAGGGATACTCAACAAACCCATAAAAAGTTGCTTTTTAAACCAAGTTGGAGTTCCAACTAATGTAGTGCAGAGATGTTACATTCCCTGGCACAGGGCCCACTACACTGGGTCTGCTTATTCTTTTGGAAAAATCCATGCAGTATATTTTTAATGAGTTGACGCAACTAATAACGTCTTTCCTTTGTGAGCTCTTACATTACACTAACACTCAAATACCGCTGATATAACCTATTACAGACAACAGTGGACAAACTCACTCAAATAATGCTGTTCTTTTTCTGGGCTGCTCCTGAAATAGATGCCTACTACAACAGGATTAGCTCCCAAATAGACGGATGCATGACATGGCATATTTATAAGATTAAAGCACAATTATGAACAGAAAACAAAACAAGCAGGTGAAACTTCAAAACTAAATACTGAATAATGATCCGATCATCCCCTGTGCAGAGCCTCAGAGCCAGCACCAGCAGATGTGGTACAGCAGGAGCTCCTACACAGCAGCACTACACTCACAAAGCAAAGTGGCTGAAGTAGTAGCAGAAGAGGTGGCATCTACTTGCTTGCTTTGCTCAGTGGCCACATGGACACAGATCTAATGCCACTACACTAATTCCTTCATTAAAATAAAGCCATGTCTGAGGGTTTCACAGATCTTCCAAATCCTTGAACTATCAAAAAACTAGGATTCATCTCTTTAAATCATACTTAGCAATGATTTAATAGAAGGCTTCACTGCTTGAGTGGACTTATCTTTCCAGCTCTGTCATGAGTAACAGCACTTCTGTTCAGAAAGAGGAAAGCATTGCATTTCTCAGTGAAAGCAGGGCCATTCTGCATTAAGGCTCTTTGGAAGGTGAAGCCCCACCAGCTAACACCTACATCAGCCTTCTCAGGCAACCTGTTCTCGCACCTTATCCTCCACCTGCAAAGTGAAGATAAGGATCTCCTCCACATGCTTGGTGTGTTCAGTACTGAGACACTAGAAGAGAGACTTGCACTTTACATTTCCCCAGGGTCCAATATAACAATAGGGGAGGCAGAACTAACTGCTGTAATACCAGACAATTACTAGTATCAAAACAGATTTATGATCACTTGAGTTCTTGGACTTGATGAGCCTCATGTTGCCAAAGATAACTAAGCTAAAACTAGCACTTTCAACTGCAAGCGCATTTCTGTCAACCTTTTTAGCTTTCATCTGTGCATATTTACAAGCCCCAAATCTGAAGTTCAAATAAATCCAATAATTCACTCAAACCCACTAGGATTTGAAAACATCAGGGAAGTGTCAAGATGTCATCGAGCTTGTTCTGCAGAAAAGAGTACTTTATAGTTTCAGAAAGAAATAGACAAGGGAGCTATTTAACAAGACGGTGGCATATTGAAACAGGGATAGATATGTAATTAATAGCTACTTTCTCTAAGTGAAAACTTTTCAGACTGGAAAAATCAGTTTATATGAAAAATTGCAAGTCAACTGCTGCCATTTTGGGAGGATAAGAACTGTCACACACGTTAGCATCTCCATAACCAGGAAGGATTTTACTTCTTTGAAGCAACTCGCAAAGATCTTCACACCACAAAACAACATATGGGAAGCAAGTAAATAACAGAAGAAGACACCAAAGAAATATCAAAGTTCATAACTAGAATTCTAATGAAAAATCTTATAAGGAATCCATGAAAATGGGGGAGAATTCTCCCACAGAAAGTTGAAGGCAAGAAGTTCATTTTAGTCCCTACGAGAAAGAGTAATTGCATGACTATATGAATACCATCATTAGGATACACAACAATGGCCAAAAACCCACCATATGTTAGTATCCCCAAACATTTTCTTATTAAAAAGGTCTAATATTTGTCTAGGAGGTCATTTGACTCAGAACCCTCTCCATCTTCACACGTGTGTTTCTTCACCAAATTTCTATACAGCTTCCACTTGAATGCATGGCACCTTAAACAAAACGGGAGAGTGCAAAAAGGGTCATGTTCCAAGAAACAGGAAGTGTAAATTTATTAATTAAGCATTTAATTCTTTCTACCTCACATGTCTGTCTCCACAGTTTAAAGTCTCTCTCAGCAATCAACCAATTTTGGGATTCACGGCTGTCATGTAAATCATGGCAGTACTTTAGCTGAAAAGGCACTGTCAAACATAATGAAGTTTTCCTTCAGCTTGTACCCACACTGGTGCTGCATACAGCACACATGGCTTCGGAGAGATGATCTGGTGAGGAGAGGTTGGACACTGGGCTCCTAAGGACTGTGACCTGCCAGAAGTGGTACAACTGAGTTGTGCAGGTTGTTGAGACTACATGCCACAGAAACCACACCACAGTGTCATTTACTGTGTACCCATAATACCCAATGGGCTATGAAACATATTTGAGAATATTCAATCATTTTCTTGCATTTTCTTTCCAGCCTTGCAATCACAGTACAGATGTCCATCTACACATGCTTTGAAGACATATTAGAAATTCTGAAAAAAATGCCAGCACTTCACAGTTATGGCTCAGTCTTCCTGCCGAACCCAGGGAAACCATTCCCTGGGAGATGCTGATTCCCTCACCGTTACCCAGAATAGGAGCATTACATTCCTTCAGCCCTGAGCCTGTCTGCACAGTTCCAGGGACAGAGGATGAATACTATCAATAAAATCCAGGCCTTGAAAAGTTTCAGAAGTTCTCCCTCCATAAAACAAGTGTTAGACAGAAAATACCCGATAATGAGCTGCAAAGTCTTTTTTAATAAATGCTTGCTTGAGATGACCCAGGGAACTCGTCCTTTTGGTCACTTCACATTTCCAAACAGTGGTATAAAAGCTTTTACAACTGTATGAGTGTGCTACTTTTTAAGTATAAGAGCAACTTGTGTATTTTTTCATTTCTCAACAAAAATTAACATTCCAACATATGTATGTGGACTCTTGATATCCATTTAGTAATGCTGGAAAATCTATGACTTTCTGATCCTGGCCACTTCTGCACCAGCTCCCCTGAAACACCTGAGCCTGTGGCAGTGTCCCTCCCAAATGCCAGCCCACCTGAAGCACAACGTTTAGGAGGTCAGCACAAAGCTCCCATCCCAGCTTTCTACTAGAGGATGTGTGACAGGAGGGTGCAAGGTTAAGCCTCACACAGCACAGGCTACAACACATTAAACTAAATCGATAAGGAAAGGTCTGCAATAACTAAATTCTGTTTTTCCAGTGCACACCACAGGAACATGTGTATCATCAGAAGAGATTAATGTAGTGCATCTGTGTTGGATGGAGGCCAAATAATGTAAGTTGGAAAGAAAAAGCAGGGATATTTTGCATGGAGATGGCACTGCAGGAGGAAAGGAGGGGGCTCTGTGCTGCACAGCCACAGCGAGGCCTCCAGGGACAGCTACGTGCAGGGGCAGGGAGAAGGGTAGGGACAGCACTGACACAGCTTTGCTGACAGTAGAGGAGGTCGTGTCCTTCCTATAGAAAACCTGAATTACTACCCAGGGCAAGAACGGCCAGCCTTACAGAAAGAGAGCAATGTGCTCGCCTGGTCAGTCTAAGCAACTCAAGACTCAGAGTATGGAAAGCAACAGATTCCAGGAAGCAAGACTGCTGCAGACAAACCGGACACAGACAGACTGCAGCAGCTGAAATACATAACCAGGGTGACATAATGTTCAAAAATATTTCTGTGCTTACTAAGACAACAACAAACTGAACCCTGATGCTGTATTTTGGGCACGTTAGCCCAAACTATCTTTAGACAAGGAAATGAGAAGTATGTGCGTACAGATGTTCCAACACGCATGAAAAGCAGAGAACTGGAAAAAACGCTGACTTCCAAGGCTCATAAAAGTGCTTCTTGTAAATAAGAGTGGGAATAAATACACCGGGCGAAGCTGAATCAAAATCAGAAAGGACAGGCAAAAAGCCAGCAGCTGGTCACGGACTGGTCAGGTTTAATGGCTGAACACTTCCCTCAGCTTCTCTGTTTCTGATAGATTTTTTCAGGTATTATTCCCTTCTTCCGCCCCTCCCTATGTTTTACTCCTTCTGCCAGCTTTTTCATGTAGCTTTCTAACTATCTCGCTTTCACAGATCCTCTCTTGGAAGCGTGATTGAAGCTATAAATTCACATCTACACATCTGTAACAAAAATAGTTTTTCTAAAAGCTATTCTTCTTCCCTATCGATGGTGACACAAATGATATAGAGTTACCAGCAATTCGAGGGTCTTGCTACAGCTTTAAACACCAACCAAGACCGAGAGCAATGCTCTCTTTCACAAGGAAAACAGCAATAATAGAACTTAATCTTTTATTTTTTTTCAAATATAGAACTGTTATTCTTTGAATCATTTCTATTTGTGAAGAACGTAAAGATACAAGAGACAATCTCGGAGCTTTTGCTCAATGAAGCAACCATGATTTCTTAAGTAAAATATAAAAATCTCTCCAGAAAAGAACGTGGAGTCCATTAATGAGAGGGCAGATCTAATTCACCTTGATCACTGCTCAGCTCGCAGTAGTAGAAAGATGAGAGTAGAACAAAGTACCATTTATGCATCCCTTGAAATTTTTTTCTATAAGTAGGACATTTCTGTAAGTAGGACATTAAAGATTAGGATGTTTCCATGTTAGCTTATAATTGAGCTCTGCTTTTCACTTGGTGATATGATCAAGACAAGCAGTGCTTACCAGGATTCTCAGGTCTTTTTGTATGAAAGATACAAAAGAGCCTGCTCATCTCACAGCCTCCAAATCTTTCTTAACCCCAAGCTGATGGCAAAACAGAAACCCCCAAGCTTGTTGTGGGCATGATGTAGAAGTGACTGTTTCTGCAAGCAGTGCTTGCACAAGCCAACTGGGATTTGCGTGGAGGTGCATCTGCTTTGGCTCAGCTTGATTTGGCTCCCTATAGCAAATAATTTAAATGGCTAATATGGGCACAGAAAATTCCAGCCATGAAGACACGGGAGAAAGAACACTGCCGTGGGAGACGAGGACAAGTCACCGGTGTATTGGTGGCAGAGTGATGGGGAACTACAGAAAGGAAAATAAAAATACAGCAAAGAGTTCACAATATTCTGATTAAAAAGAAAAAGCAAAAATAAAAGGGAGGAAGCATAGCAAACAGGGACAGTGCTCACAGTGGAAGCTCATTAACACTACATTGTATTTTGAAACTTTAAAACAAGGTCCTCTGCCAGCAAGTGCCTCTGGTTGTCCCCAGGAGAGCCTAGGAGCTTTTCTCAGCAATATCTGCACCCAGAAGAACAATGCTCAGCTTGTAGCAGAGCATGTAGTGCCACCATGACCACAGCATGACAGCCAACATGTAAAAAGATGCCTATATTTGCAATAGTTTTTGCCGTGATTTTTGTCAAGATTTTCAGGTTTAGCAAAACCACTACTGATCATGAAATGAAAGTTCAGCTTCTTTCAAATAAATTTGTTAGCAGGTTCATCATCATTTTTCTGACAGAATAATTTTTCTATGGTGAATTATTTCCACTGGAAAAAATAGGAGACCAACAAATTGCTGGATACAATTTGTGCCTTAAATAATAAAGCAATTAATGGCATTTTAGTGGGAGCACATTCTTCTCTACAGAAATAAAATCTGTAATTCATCTCATCTAAATTGCTTGGTCAGCTTCAAATGAGTGCAACATAAATCTCCTTCCCATACTGCTCTTGTTATCTATGATAAAGAAAAGAGACAGAAGGTAATCCCATGTTCTGTATTCACTGACACATCATTTTCATGCTACACTACACTGTAATTTATTTCTAATGGGATAAACCTCTTGTAGTCTCCCCTCATTGTTCAACACACATACATTCCCAACTGGCACCGAGATGGCAGGGCTGGCAGGTGCAGCATCCAGAGACCATGTTCTGTGGAATTATGATGTCTGCTGCACATTTCAGCAGTGCTACAGCTGTGAAAATAAACAGATAGACTGTATAATTAAGGTATGCTTTTATTCTTTGCCACCCACTGTCTCCTGAAAGCAATGCAGTCAAAGAATATGACAGTTTTCAATACTTCTTATAATTGCAAACTAAACTTTTAATTTTGCATCTAATCACTTTGAGACAATCCAAAAAGACATGCAATTTGATTTTGAAGAATGTGGAAGTCAAATGAAATTGAAAAGAGCTTAGAGTCTTAGCCATAACAGAAAAATCACTTCATTACTAATGAAAATACCTTTAAAGCTTTTTCTGCTGTCACGACCAAGAGCAATATGAGAAATAAACAAACCAATGTATCAAGGTGGGGCTCATAAATGCTGTAAAGGCTACATGTAGTATTTTTGTTTAAAAACAACATTTTCCATAAGATTTAAGAGAATAAAACCAAAAGAAAACCCTTCCCTTTGGGTTTACAAAAGCTGTCTTAAAATTCGAAGTCCAGACTCTTGCCAGCTATCATTGATGCAATCCTGAAAGAAGTCTAGATGCAAAGAGAAAGCTACTGATGATGCTCCTGCAGAAATTAATATACTTTTAGAAAACATCTGTGTTTACTTGTAGAATTCTTTTCCTTGTCAAAATGCACAAGACTACCATAGAATACTTAATTTGCTGCCAGTTAATAAATAATATTATTGAGCACTACAACTTTAAGCGCAGAGTCTCAATGCTACAATGCCTTTCAGACCCATCTCTCTACTTCAGCTCATCAGTATACTCACAGACAAAATGCACCTTACATAGGAACCTAAAGTGTTAGATTATCAGCCATTTACTACTTCTCTAGCTACTTCTACAACCCCATCACTCCAGCAGTTTCCAACAGGATTAATCTCACTGAATTCAGATGCGACTCAGTGCCTTACAGCTGAGACAGCCACCTCTTCAGATCTCCCTTACAGCTGAGGCAAAGTGACAGTCCCTTCCAGGGCACACTTCACATCTGTTCCAGGTGCCCATCTCCGACGAGGTGCACAAACCCCTTTGCTGCGTACAGAAGTGCTGAACTGCCGTGCTGTGGCTGCATGAACCTGGGCAAATCCTGCTCCAGTGCTACAGGCCTTTGGGGCTAAGCTGGGGAAGGAGGGAGGAGAGTTGGATCTGGCCGCCTGAATTCTGGTAACCCACAGCAGCTCAGCCATCTTCAGTAGGACCAGATTCCTTGGTGTGTCCCAGGGCAGCAGTGGTGAGCAGCAGTGGTGAGCTGCAGAGAAAGGCCACTGGAAATCTAACACTGCCCCACACTGCCTCTCCGTGCACATCGTGAATCTGCCCTTCTGGCTCTGGTTTACCAATAGTTTATGCTTCAAAAATCTGACAAAACATCCCAAAGGCTAACTCCTGGTGAACTCCATTCCTGCTGCCACCATCAATACATATTACAACTTCATTCCAGGGGTGTATTTGCTGCCAGTTATGCGAAGGGCCTACATGCTGTTACTTAGCCAAGTGATGCTGGCAGAGCTGCTTTGCATCTGTGTTGGGGCATGGGGGAGAAAAGCAGTCTCAAGGCAACCAGTTTAACAGAGCTTACAGTTGGTATCCCACAAGTGCTGCTCCTGCAGCAGCCCCTGAGCAGCCTTGTCAGATGTTGCTGGGCCTCCATGAGGCTGGGGAAATCCATGGGCACCCAGAGCTGCCCCTGAGTAAGCCCCCCGTTCTCAGAGTAGGCCTGTGCAGTAACCACCCGTACCAGTGACTGCCCTTGTCCTGATGTCTAGTGGTTTCCAACTTCAGCTACAGCAGGCTGTGCATTCATATAGGCTCTTCTCATCCCAAACTCCATTCTAAATGGAAACCAGATGAGCTCCCTGATGTCAGTAGTATATGCAGAAGGTGCCCTGACTATCTAAAGCCTCTTTTAGCAGGCTGATTTAAGAAGAGAGTAGAATCATTTTACATAGATTGTTCTTCCTTGCGGTTGGAAAGGAACTCCCTTATCACACTCCCAACTCAGACTCTGGTTTCTGAACTTCCCTTGTGAGGGAAGGCAGCATAACTCACACCTACGACGACACAGGAAAATGCTGCACTTTTATTTAGCTGCTTGTGATACTTATCGCTTCTTGCAGGGAAAACATAACCTTGAACTCAGATCTTGGCTGGCCAAGAAAAGAGCATACGTTGTCACTTGGCAGCTCCAGGCACAAAGGATGGCAACAGGTAAAATGTGGGTCTGCTTGCAACAAGCACCTGTATGCAGAAGGGCACAGGAGTCACAAGGCTGCAGAGAATGGTCTCTGGAGGAAGAGCAAAAAGGGCTACACCTGGCTAGTTGTGGTCATGGATCAGGTGCAGGTAGCCCGTCTTAAATATCCTTGAGGCATGTGCAACAAAATCAGTAGGATGAAATTCAGAGGGAAGATGCTGGGATTCTCACTGGCAACAACTCCACATCAGGGAAGCTGGTTTTGGGCACAGGAGCCATCTTCCCAGGCGTAGGGCTGGGATCTTCTAGCCTCAGCCTTGTAAAACTAGGCTGGGTTGGTGGGAAATACACAAGCAGATGGTTAAGTAAGCCTTCCCTCTCATAAAATTTTACTTCTCTGAAAAATCTGGTTGTCATCCAACAGGCCAACAACACTGCCACTATGAATGAAAACGATGGCTGCTTGTACGCTAGTGCAGATGTCCAAGAAGGAGCAGCATGGGTAAGCTTGAATGTCCAGTCCAGAAAGAGGGGTGCAACGCACTTCAGCTGTGACACCCCAGCACATGCAGGGCTGCAGGGACAGGAGTACAGAGAACCAGCTGAGGCTGATATCTTTTCTATGAAAGCAGAGCTTGTGTAAATGAAACAGTTAAAAAGGATGAACAACTGAAGTGCTGTTTGTACAAACGAAGAAAGGAAGAAACTCTAAATAGAAGAGTGTGGGATTCTATTTTTGTCCCGGTGTTCTACAAAGTGATCTAAAACTCGGTAACCTAGACCGTACTTCGTTACTGTAATAACCGCCATCATTTGAAACACCAAGTGAAATATACAAAGCTGCCCTGTCAAACATACAAGCACGCATAAGTGAGGGGATAAGCATTAGCCTTCATCTCTGAAGGCAATCTGTAGCTACAGCTACACCATCTGAGGTCATTTTTAAATAAACCTATAAGCAACTGTGGCATGTGCAGCATGTTTTTTTCCACAGCAACCTCACCTACTAGTCCCTGCAGATAGCTGTGAAACAAAAAAAGGTAGTGTACTGTCCAGTGCTCTTGATTAAAACTCCACTGTTTTGGGGTCAGAGAGCTCCAGAGAATCAGTGGGGTTGGGAGATTTGCTTGAGGGCAGACAGAGAACACACAGGAGATGATGTATCTTATGGCTGGTGCGTGCAACACAGCACTCCACCACTGTGGCCTGGAAAGCAGTCACTGGGAAGCTCCAGTAACATTAAATACCCTACATTTGGAAAGGAGAAAACACCACTGAAGTCCTTTCCTTTCAAGCGAACCAGAAGTCACTTTTTTCTAAAGCCTTCTTGCAGCTGCAGATGTTGCTCTGGAACCAAAGTTTACTCCTCCGCCTGTGCCTATCTTTAGCCACTCTGCAATTTTTCTGTATCACTGAGTGCCAGCAAGCTTTTACAGTCCAACTAATATCTAGTCTGACCATTTGTGTGCTCCTCCAGCTGCTCCAGAGCCCATCTGCTCGGACAGGCTGCCTGGCTTCATTCTCAGCACATGACCCAAGTATTCCCATTGCTTACCCTGGGGAGCTCACCACTGGTACACGGACAGATCTCTGCATTTGTCATACATCCACTCTTGACTGTTACCTAGTATTTTGCCCAGGTATTTACTTCTGGAGGCATGAGGTGTCTGTGTCATTGGTGAGTTTCCAGCACTCACATCCACATGTTAAAATGGAAATAACATCTGAGTGGAAGAATCATAGTTTGGTCTTTAAATTTATTTTCAATGACTAATTTTGTTTGAGTTGGTAAACGCAGCTGTTGCCTTGCCAGTTGGTGACATTTCCTTTTGGACTTCCCTACTGGTTCATGTGCTGCTGCCAAGACATGTAAATTGACTCATTCCTTGTATTCCTTTGCCTTTTTATATATGTTTCAGTTGGGATTTGCTAAGTTCTCCTGAGATTTGTTTTCATAAGTAATTATTAGTCCTGCTATGCTAGACAGTCTTTTGGTCTTTACTCACATTTTCTGAATTGTCACGTAAGCATGACATGCTCAGGATGCTGGATCTGACTTCACTATATTATATCTGGTTGTACTTTTTTCTCATGAATTAGCCATGTCAACATCAAGTCAAAAGCAACTGTAAAGAGGTGACAGAATGTATGTCTGTTTTACACCAGTGTTGTATGCCATGAATCTGGCATATGCTGGCAGATAATCTGCCACAAGTAGGGAACTGCTGAAACGTGGCCATTCTTTTATCTCTTGAATTGAAAGGGATGAGATGAAGTTTAAAAGTGAAAGAATCAGAATTCCTTTTTTTGTTCGTTTTTCACAACTGTACCACTGAAAGCAACATTAACTTCTCCTCAATAGTTGCAACTGCTTACGTCACCTTTCTTTACTTGAATTTCCCCATCAATTTTCTTCCTATATTCCATATTTCTTGTAGAATTCAGCAGCTACCCATTGAATTATTTTTCAGTAAGCTGGTCTCTATCTGTGGCTTCTCCAAATTATGTATGTTTTTCCTATCTACCTGCACGTTATGAGCATCTCTAATTCAGTATTTTCAGTTCCTTTAGCAGTCACAAGTGATCCTTCCATTATTGTCCTTTTTTTGCTGTCACTAAAGAGTTTCTCCTTGTTAACTTCAGACAGGCCCACTGGGTAGTGGCAACTTACCTGTCGAGCTGATGCAGACAACATGAAGGAGATATCTTTTTTACAACCAGGTCAGTTTCTTTGGCATGGCTATCTGTTTTATTTTTCTTGTGGCCCTCTATTCTTGTGCTGAAATTCACTTACCTGCTGTTTTTGCTGGCTGAATTCAAGCACCTGCTGTTGGCTTTGACATTCCCACCCCTAGAAATACACTTGGTTATTCACCATTTGGGTTTGCTTAGCTGAAAACCAGTTACATTTTTAGCAACTAAGCCTTGTTCACTTGGTAGCAGCAACAAAAGAAATGTAGGGTTTTTTCTTTCTGGTCCCATAAGAAAAAATAACAATCACTTTTACTTTACTTTACTTTTAGATGATGAAGATATGCGTCAAGATTTCCTTCAATACATTCAGACCACAATTCAACCAACTGCTTTAGGGACATCTGTACATAGCAATACCCACACATCAAGGAGAGCCTTGATAGCATGCAAAGTTCTGCCAGATCCCATTTTATTGCTTCAGAGACAGAAGATGATGCTTGGCCATCAATCCTTCCTTTCCATCATCGTCCCTAACCCCCCCAAGGAAGTCTCCCCATTAGTAAGCAGATGTCAGGCTGAGGAATTTGGTCCAAATCTGCTGACAGCTCTTATCTCATCATAGTAGTTTTCTGTTGGTAACACTGTATAATTGTCACTTCATGTACTGGGTTTGAAATCTAGTTCAGAGCAGTCGACCACTAATTGGTTCCCAGTCTATGAGCTATTTTTCTGCCTTGGAAGTCATAATTAATGCAACTCCCTCTGACTTATAATCATCTTGCTTCATGAATATATTATAGCTTTGTTTTCATTCTTAGATTGCTCTTTATCAATTCCTGGTCACAGACATTTTGCTTACTCAAAGGATTTTACTTAATGTATTCGTCCCTCTCTTTCACCTGCACCTCGTTTGTTGTTGCAGTTTTGTTCTAGTGTTCCAGAAACCTACTTTCAGGATTTTTTTTCAAAACTTTCCCTAAAGAACTTCTCAGCTACTTGCCTGACTCATGTTTTCACCAAAGCAGGTCATTTCATTTCACCCGAGACAGAATCTGTTACTTCCCTGGCACATGCTTTGCTAAAACAGCTATCTTGCCATCTTCCTATAATTTGCCTCTTTCCAAGGACAGATTTTTGCCCGTGGCTGAACCCCAAACACAGAATGTGTTACTGCTTTTCATGCCAAACGTGTTTTTTGGCCTGTTCGGTTTAGGTCATGAGACTACACAACCTCAACCTCACTGGGTTAAGTTGCAATTATGTTTTAGGTGTTGGGTTAGACCATACCCATGCACTGCCAACTGCCAAGGGAACACAACAGTTTTACCTGCCACCTACATTCTAGTTGATAAGGATGCTACAAGATTAAAAGATTGCAGAGTACTCATATTTTACAGTAACAGCAGCCATTTCAATACCTGGCTTAAAAAAGAAACCACATCTTATATCTCAGAAACAGCTGCATTCTGTTTCCAGAGCTGCTGTAAATTGTTCATGTGTTCTTCAGCACAACATTTTTGTGCCTTCCTCCCTTGTTCTCACTGCACTTTAAGTTAATAGTTATAATGACTAGAACCTTAAGCAGGTTCATGTTAGGACTCCCTCAATACAATGAAACACAGAAACTTAACACCTGCCAGAGATGGGAGAAAAAATAAAGACAATTTTTTTGGCTACTGAACTAGCTCACATTCTTCTATACTTATGGTGCTATTTGGTTCAGCAGATGGAGAATGAAAAGGAAGGTCCCTTTTGCCAACAATTTATATTATCTCACGGGAACGATGTTCTCTCTGCTCAGGCCCCATGTGAAAAGTTTTCTGAACCTGACTGTGGGTAAAACATAAAAGAAGAGCAGACTTTGCATGGGCTAGGCAAGCCACAGAACTGAAGTGCCAATGTTCAAAAGTCAGGGTTCAGGAGGTAGCACAAACTGGCAAGCAGTGTTGAAAAGCATTGCAGCTCATCGCTGCAAAAAGACTGGTTCTTTAGGAAGTCAGACGCCACAGAGACTACCAGTACCTGGGACTTGTTAACTTGCTTTTTTAAAATAAAATTGTGGGGCTACAGATTGATCAAATGAGATTTAGAGGCTGGACCAAATTAGGATGATACGAACTGCTCTGTAAATCTGCAGGATGGCCAATGGATTAGGTCAGTGCCTGAAAGCTCCAGTCCACGGGACAAGAAATTTGGTAGCAAAAAAAAGTAATCCTTTTTGCCTCTTGATAACATCTCTGAAAAGCAAAAAACTGCTGCAGCCTCACCCCTGAATTAATCAGCTAAAGTCAGAGGGACTGAACTGGCACAGATTCCACTGTTTGTCACAGTATCCTGGACAACACGTCTAGCATACTGCTAGAAAAGTACTCAATACAATGGGTGAGCTGTTGGCTGACAAGTCAGGCTCTAAGGGTTACAGCAAATAGGGGGCCAGTCAGTAGTGGGGTTCTGCAGAGCTCCATTTTAGGGCCAGATCTCCATAATGTTTTTTATAAATGCAGGACTTGAATACTTACTAAACAAATTTGCAGATGATACTGAATTGGGAGAAGCTGCTGACTCCCTAGAGGGTAGAAGAGGATCTTCGCAAATTAGAGAGCTGGACATTCACCAACCATATGAAATTTAACAAGAGCTAGTGCTGGATTCTGCACCTGGGACAAAACAGCTCTGGGTATTTGCACAGACTCGGGGATGAGAGGCTGGAGAGCAGCCCCACAGAAAGTGATCTGGGGGTTCTGGTTGATGGCAAGTTGAATATTTGTCAGCAGTGTGCCCTGACAGCCCAAAGGACCAACTGTATCCTGGGGAGCATCATGCCCAGCATTGCCACCTGGATAGGGGAGGGGTTGCCCCGCTCTGCCCTATGCGGCCTCACCTCCAGCACTGAGTGCAGTTGGGGCACCACAATATAAGAAGGACATAAAACTATTAAATAGCATTCAAAGGATTTAGAGGGGAAGACATATGAGGAGCAGTTGAGTTCCCTAGGTTTGTTCAGCCCAGAGCAGAGGAGCTGAGGGGAGGCCTCATGGCAGCCCACAGCTCCTCACAGGGAGTGGAGGGGCAGCACTGAGCTCTGCTCTCTGGTGACAATGACAGGACTGGAGGGAACGGCATGGAGCTGCGTCAGGGGAGGGTCAGTGGAGGGTTACAAAAAGGTTCTTCACCAGAGGGCAGCTGGACTCTGGAACAGGCTCCTCAGGGCAGTGGTTATGGCCCCAGGCTGCCAGAGTTCAAGGAGCCTTTGGACAATGCTCTCAGGCATAGAGTTTGATTGCAGTTGGTCTAATGATCCTTGTGATTCCCTTCCAAATTGGAATATTCTGTGATTCTATGATTCCATCTCCATAGCCAAAATGAAGGGAGTAAGAACAAGCATTTGAGATGGAAAGCTGTGACATCTACTCTGAGGTTGTCATACTTGGCACCGGTTAGATTAGTGAATAGGACAGGAGAAGGGGTGGGGAGAGGGGAGAAGTTAAAATCAGAGTTTAAGGCTAAAAGAGAGCCCTCCAGATAAAAAAAAAAAAAGAGAGAGACAGAAAGTAGTATTACCTGAGGTATTCTGAAATCAGTGTCAGCCTTTTCATAGAGCCATAGAATCACAAAGGTTCGAAAAGACCTCCAAGTTTATCCAGTCCAACCATCCACCTATTACCAGTATTTCCCACTAAACCATGTTCCTCAGTACAACATCTAAACATTTCTTGAACACTCTAAACTTTTAATCTCATCAAATCGAGACAGAAGGCACAAACACAGAAGACAGAGGAGAGTTAGGACATAAAAACCACAGATGACTGGAAGATATTCAGACAGTTCTTTAGTAACGTAGCTACAGACTGAGCAATAGTAACCAGGGTATAGCTTTGCCTTAAAAAAAGCCAAACCATCCTCGTTTCACCTCTTCTTGAGTTAAAACAGACAAGGGACCTGTGTAGTGTTGAAATCCTTCATACTCACTTCTTGAACAACCCTGCCCAACTTCTCTGTGCCTTAGCTTATGCATATGTGGAAATTATGTATATTGAAATAGGTATCTGCAAGATGGGTTTAACTAAAATTTCATGAACAAAGTACTGTCTCATCTTAAGTTCTAAGAGAACACATGTAATATTACCATTTGTGATTACTGGATCTATCATGCCTCCCTAGAAAATAAACCTATGCGCAAAGAGTATAAAAAGTGATCTCTGTTTCTGAAATTGAAACAGACTGGTGAATCTACTGATTCAAATCAAGACTTTAAAATGCCATAAGCAACCTCCCAGATTTTCTGAAACACAGATGATCACTTTATGGAGTTACTTTCCGTTGAGAAAGAGAGATTAGCAAGACGGTACATGGCACAGCTGATACCTGTCTGTGCTAACTCCCAGTGAAGTCTCAATGAAAGAGCATTCAATGTACTTTCTTTCTGATGAAGAGCAGGTGTTTGAATAAATACAGGTGTGAAAAAAAATTGTAACTTTTAGGTCTCAAATTAAGAAAAGAGGAAGTTTAAGGAAGACTGAAATGACTATTTTGGATTCACAAGAGAACAGTTAGCTTCTGTTTCCCAAAGTAATTACAATACTGCTTCATTTGCTTTTATTATGAATTTTAATTTTTTGATACCTATCTTTCTTTGCTTGGCATCATAATGGCTAGACAACATATCTGTGCATGACTGTGCTGCAGTTTCATTTCCACATCCTGACAATTAGTCCTCTGATAGATTATGTTTAATATCATCCGTATTTCCAGATAATTTGGGCTGTCATCAGAATGCTCCATAAAGATCAGGTTTGTTGTCAGCTTTTGATCTTACTGCTTGTGAAAAGGTGTGTGGACACTGAAGTGCAAGAAGTATCTGCCCACATAGGACCTGGCCCCACTCTCTGTTCATAAAAGCAATTGCATGAGATACTTCAGCTAGTCCACTGTTGCAGCTTTATTACCATCCATTTCAGCACATGCACCATCACCGCCAAGGCACAAAATCTTGCATCAGGATGGACAGAACTACTGACTATTTGCCAGGTGCCCCATGCTGCATTAAAGAGAGGCAGTGACACAGTCCTGAGAAAAAGAGCTGCAGAACTGTGCAGACAAAACAAGAAAGATTTGGAGGATGAACGTCAAGTGAAGATTTGCTTGCAGAACATTTTTGTTTCATTCTTCATTACCAGGTGGGCGACAGGCATACATACTGATATAGATGAGCAAATGGGGGTTTTGTGGAAGACAGAGCACCAACGTTCATTCCCAGGCGGCTCAGTCTCACTTACACGACGCCCACATTTACCCTGCAATCACAACTGCACCAGAAACAATTTTGTTGGAGACTCTGCTGGCAGAATGCTGGTTAAATATATCCAAAATCCCAATGGCATCTCCAATCCCAAGTCTGCTGACAGTAGATTTGAACTCAGGATCCTTGCACTAACGGAGAGCTTTACCAACAGCCTTACCACTATTATCATCTGCTAAGGAAGCATTTTTCATTGCATCATTTAAAATACATATTAGTCTGATATGTAGCCTAATTATCTATTTCTTACCAGCTTCTTAAAACAATGGCACTAAGAATACCAGAGATACAGGAATTTTCCATGTTTTCAAGTTGCCTACAGGACCCTACTGTAAGAGGCAGCATTATTCCATCCAGAAATGTCACATCAAGGTTTCCAGTAGCTTCAACATTTCCCATTTCATTAAGTAAAAAAGTGGGTGGAGAGAAGGAGGAAACTTTACTTCTGCTCCACTTATTTGACAAATGCAAGAAAATGTGTATATAAAAGATTATCTGACACAACCTTTCTGAATCCTGCTGAAACATACAAATAAAGCAAGATCAACCCAGATAGCTAGAATTTGCTTCCACGTTTTAGGCAAATGATCTAAACCCAAAAGTTTCTGGATATCCTGGCTGAAAGCTTCCAAGTAATTAGCACCTACAAGCAAGTACACTTGCTGATAAATAGCAGGTTTCAGAATCCAATGCGTATCTATCTACAAAACTTAAGTCTTTCAACAAATTAACTCCATATGACAACTTAGCTACAAGTCTCAGACTGGAAACGCCTCCCTCCCCCTTCACTGAAATCATAGTCATAAATGCTCTAAAGGAGATTAGGGAGAGACGATTTTGCAAAGCACAAAGCATTGACCTAAATGTGATCCCGTTTAAGTAGGTGAAGGTTCTAAATTTGACTGAAAGAGCAATGTTCAGGCCAGTGCTTTGTGTTTTTTAAGATCTACATAAGCTTTTAAAGCCGCGCATTTCATTTAAAGCAGATTTTACAACCTCTAGAAATGTTTTTTATTCTTAGCAACTAGAAAAATGAAAGGTTTTGTGCTTCACCTGTTAGCTCTGAAACAACAACAGTAGCACGCAGGTCACTATCTAGTTCTTAGCATTTTCTTAGCACTGCTCTAGCACATAGGAGGGATGACTACTTCATTAAACTACACATTCTGTACGCTTTTACAATAGACAAGGAGATAGTAAAATATAGGCCAGCAGCATTTCTTATTTTCATCTATGTAACACTGTTAAATCAATGGGATTTGCATAGATTAGCTAAGGACAAAATTAGCCTATTTTATTAATGGCAAAATGACATTAAGATTATAACCCATCTCACACTCAACACTAATTACTTCCTAACTCAATGTATTAGAAGACTGCCTAACAGAGTCCTGTCAGATGAAAATGAAATAGTTTTCTTTTTTTCCCCCCTTGCAGACATAATACATTTTAAAACTGAAGAATTAATAATTCATTTTCTTTAAAAGAGTGAAGAAGGAGCAGAGGCTGCCATGCTGCCTGGGTAGAAAAACAGGACAGGTGAGATCTCCCAGCTCACTGAGCTCCGAGCTATGCCCTTATGGCTGACCAGGATGTAATTCCTACCACATGAAGGTCCATTATAAACCAGTGAGGTTGTAGGAGTTTTTTTCCTACCTAACTGCTCCTGAGATTCTCATACATGAGAGCACCTGTATTTTTAACACTGTATGGAAACACTCAAATAAAATGTCACTGAGATTTTGAAAAGATAATTAAGAAAACCACACTGTGGTATTAGTTCTGCTAAACACTATAAAAGCTTGAATTTTAGTTTTACATTAGGCTCTGTAATGCTGAATTTCCCAGAATGATGCATCTCCAGTTAATCAAAAAACGGTTTTGTTTTCCTCACGCTAATGTTCTGCATCCCCCCACGCTGAGATACTTATGAAATAGCTGATCTGAGAGCAACTCACACCTGTATTTGGTCTTAAAGGGACACAACTATAAAGTGAGCTGAAGGATGCCTTGACTGAGACATTGCCATTCACCATCACACCAGAAGGAGAGCCTTGGTATGGATTTCTTGAGGATGCCTACGTTTCCACGGGATGTCAGCAGAGCCCTGCTTGCTGGATGTTAAGACTGACAATGTTCACGGCATTTTTCCTCCAGAAGGTAGTTTGCTCTGGCCTCTTCATTTCAAGTTGCCTGCACCCATTGTTCCTCACAACCTCTGTAAATGCGACACTGGTTTTACAGCCTCCATCCAAGAGACTGCACCTCAATAGTACTGTGTGTGCACTACACTTTTAGTACATTGAGACTGTTCAGAGTGAAATGCAGAAAATGCTAATGTATTACTAGACTCCTACAATATTTTTAAATAGCATCTCTGGTATATGAAACTATTTTACAAGCAAGTCAGTGTTCTGTGACACCAAAGATTTTTATTTTATCTTTTAAAGTTTAAATATCACATACAAGTGGGTGTTGATAGGATCTGCCAGCAGCACAAACAATATGTAGGAATCCAGACTAGAAGTGAAAAGATCTCTCCACAACAGTGAAATTGAGGCAAAACAACAGAAAAAAAAGACCATGATGTGCAACAGTCTAAAACTGCTCAACAAGCAAGAAGAACAAAGACTTCAGAGTGCATTTGGACATTCTCTTCCTTAGGTAGTACGGCAAAAATAATGTTTCTTCCCTTCTCCTCAACAGACTGTGGAATTGGGCCCGAAGCCACACGGCCAAGCTGTGATCCTGGCAAAGCCCACAAGGTAAATAAGGTTGGGCACAGAGCACAACTGCATGGGAGGCATGTGAGCTTTGAAGGGTGAGAGGCTGGCAGTTCAGCAGGCAGCACAATGTGCTCTCAAACAATGCTCCAGCACAATGCCAAGTGTACTCTGGAGGTAAGTGCCACATAGCCAGAAATGTATCCACCTCCAACTGAGGCCCTTGTGTGTTTAAAAAGTTAAACACCTCCTATTTCCCAGGCAATTCCCAATTTCACAAGATTTCCCTCAAGCTACTAAAAAAATAAAAATTAACCTCAATTAGTTGGTTAACATTTGGTGACTTCTGTTTTCATCCATGCTGCTAATGTGGCATGAAGATGTACGAGAGCGCTATCATGCTCTTTCACAAGACAGGACACATTTCATCACCAGCAAACCACCTAAATATGTGTGCTTTGTAGGAGCAGCTGATTCCCTCAGAGATAAAAAAAGAACGCCAAGGAGATGCCAGGGCGTACTGTTTGGGCATTTTGTTTTGTTTCAGCACTCAGTTGCAGAATCATCTGCCTGAGATACAACCAATAATCAAAATGATCCCCGGCCAGACGACAAATCTCTCTGCTTCTGTAGGCTTAAATGTCAAATTACCAGTGCCATTAGAATCCTGGTTTGCTTTTAACTTCAGATCAAAGCTAACAGAGCTGCTAAGACAATGCTTTCTTCCCTCCGCCTTCCCCCATTCTCACTGCTCTGAAATCATCTGTCTTCAAGCCAGAAGTCTAAATGGAGTGTACAGTGAGTTCAAAACAGAGAAGGTTGATGGGAGTCTACTGCCAATTCCACTCTGCAGTCACAGCTTGCTCCCAGAGCTCCATTAGCTGCCTGCAATCAAGGGCGGCTGACTCAGTCCTGCTTGCTGTCCAGGTTTAATAGGTTCTGCTAGTTAATGAGCAATGGCTAGATTGCATTCCAAGACTTCAAATCATTCACAAAGCAATTAAGTGTACACTTCTTGGTCTCCCCTCACAGCCTGAGAGGAGTGCCTCGTTCTACCGAAAGGATAAATGCAATCTGCAATTTTTGAAACAGAATAGCGCAACGCAGTGGGAAACTGTCAGAATATTCACTGTCTGTAAGTATCAAGACAAATGCATCATTACTTCTGTAAGCCTCTGAAGGGCTCCTTTACCTGTACACTTCTGGATTACACATTGCTCTCACTGGATCAAACCAAGAGCTGTAAAACACTGGCAAGCATCTCAGTGAGTTGCTGACAAAGCAGGCTAGGGAGCCTTTGTATTACCAAAACAAAAGGTATTTAATATGAAAGCCATTGCAAAGGCAGTGGTACTTTTTACAGGTATGCTTTTTATGTGTTCCCAGCAGAAATCTGCTGGGCACCTTGCAAAGGGTGAAACAATTAGCTACAAATTTGCAAAGCTCAGAAGCAAAGTGACCTGAGCATTCAGGAATCCCTCATAAAACCAGGACCATGTCCCTAGAGAATGAAGCCCAAATACAGAGGTGGGGAAAAAGCAAGCATTTTCTTCTTCATCGGCACACACCCATTCAAACTGCCCATCACTCTCCTATGCTCCTGCACTTCTTTGCCACTGTAAATCAACATATCATTACAGCTGCAATGCACCTTACAAATGTTTGTGTCTTTTTTCAAGCTCTCTCTTCCCAGGCAAAAATCCTGTTGTTATGAGGTGGCAATTCTTCTGCCAGTCCAAAAGACTCTGAGTTGATTTACAGTTGGACTGAAGCTGAGTTCCCTCCAGGTGCTCTAAAGGACAACTGCTTACGTGCGTGGGCTGCCTTCTCCAGGCCATGAAGGGCATGGAACCCAGGGGAGAAAGGAGTCCTGCTGGCAAGGATGTGCCTTTTGTCTCTGGGAAGGGACTGAAAAGACGTGCTGCTTCCATCTTACACTGATCATAAGAACCAGTAAGCAGCCATGGTTGGAGAACAAGGAGAGATGTGCTAGTCATATCTTCTTCTCTCCTCATCCTCTGTATATCATTCATGTATGAGGCTTACAAGAGCGTGGATTCTTAATGGCTTATAATGTCATCATATTAAAAAAAACAAAAAATAAATAAATCCCATAACACTCAACCTCTGTTCAACATCGATTTCAGTGAAACCAAGAATCAAATAAATCTATCTTGGACAAAGAGATCTTTTGAATTTGAAGCATCAGTTTACCCATTCACTAAAACCACATTAATTCTGTTTCTCTGAGTAAAGAGAAACTATACCTAAACTATAGATTATATTATTATACTATAGATACCTAAACTAGACCTAAACTATAGATTAGTTTAAGAAAAAACACTCCTTGTTTGTCAAATAAACTCATTGCTAGAAATGACTAACACAATAGCACAGATTAGTCTTTTTTCTTTAAATGCAAAACCTTGGTATGGAAAGGAAGCACAGCTGAAGGGTTATACAATTTTTTTCTTCTATTATTCTCTATTTCCTTAGCACATGCCAGTCAAAACTATAAAGTACTTGTGAGAGAAATGCACAAGGCACAGTTTCACATTCCAGCAGATCTATTTCCATGTGCTGCATAGAAGCCAGGCGACCACCCAGAAAAGTAAGGCAGACACAACTTGGCCCACCAGTGTTGCAATTGCATGCTAGCAGCCCTTCTCCACCAACACTTTGCCTTGTGTTTGCTATGAGAAGTAACCAAACCTCACAGCTGCCCAGTCTGTGGCTCATCACTTCCAAACCTGCCAGTGAGCTGCACAGGCTCAAACAATGCAGCTGAGCAGCACTGAGTTTTCGTCTCAAGAAGCGATCCCAAGTTCAGACAAAGTGCTAAAACAGGATGAACAGCCTCTTCATGAGAAGAAAAGGTAAGAGGCAATCTTAATGCAGGAATATTCTGCAATGTGAACAGCTCTTTACCTCTCAGACTCTTTCAGTCTCTGTCCCTTTGCCCTCCGTCACAACACTTTCACCTCAGTTTTCTGAGGAAAGAAGAGCAGTGATGGGTAATCCCTAGGGTTGGGAAAGGCTATGATTTTCTATTTCCTCTCCTTAGAGCCCATGACCACCTTATTTTTTTTCATTCGTTGATCACAGAAAGATGTGGTGACTGTTTTGGAGTCAGTAAGATGGAATCAGTCCCTTGGAGGCCAATCCAGTTGAGAAACTTTGCTGGCTGGAGCAAAAGAAGTAGGCAAGACTTGTCCTCACCAAAGTAGAAGGCGTTTCTTTTTAGTTAACTGGGCAAAGGGCAAGAAGTTTTGGCCAAGTATTTATTTATTGGACTGAAGTGCTCGTAGTGAGAGAGGAGGGCGAGATGTGTGCAAGGTTACAGTAATCCTTGCCTCGGAAGGGAAGTAGATTCATAGAATGGTTTCAGTTGGAAGGTACCTTTAAGATCATCTAGTTCCAACTTCCCTGCTATAGGCATGGACACCTCTCACTAGACCAGGCTGCTCAAAGCCCCATTCAACCTGGCCTTGAACACCTCCAGGGAGGGGGTATTCACAACCTCACTGGGCAACTTGTTCCAGTGTCTCACCACTCTCACAGTAAAGAGTTTCTTCCTAATATCTAACTAAATCTACCCATTTCCAGTTTAGAGCCATTTCCCTTCATTCTTTTGCTACAAGCCCTTACAAAAACTCCCTCCCCAGCTCTCCTGTAGGCCCCCTTCAGGTACTGGAAGGCCGCTATAAGGTCTCTCTGGAGCCTTCTCTTCTCCAGGCTGAAGAGCCCCAGCTCTCTCAGCCTGCCCCCATAGAAGAGGTGCTTGAGCCCTCTGATCATCTTCTTGGCCCTCCTCTGGACCCATTCCAACAGCTCGATGTAAGGTAGGGGAACTTAGGTTTAATTGTTGGAGGGAGATAGCACAAAAGGTCTGTGGTACATGATGGAGGAACGTTGATTAATAAAAGGGATTTTCTGCGGGGTGCGAGGGGAGAAAAGAGAAGCAAGGTTCTCACAGCTTTCCCCAGATAATACTTTTTCTATATCTGATGGTCATTGCTTTCTGCCAGTTAAGACCACAAGGAAGTAACCACCCGCTAATAAGGATTCTACTTGGCAAGGACTTGGTTGCTGCAGCGAGGAGCGTTAACTGCATAGGGCCGTTGCTGCAGCAGCCCCCAGCTCTCAGCTCTAGCAGACACTGCCATCTTCCAGCCCATGGCAGGGCAAAAATGTGGTCAAGTCTTCTGTCAGTGATGGAATTGCCTGGAGTGATGGCAGAAGCTTGCTGTGTGTGTCGCAGAGAGCAAGAAAGACAAATAAAGAAAAACTGGACTGTTAGCCAGAGCTGTCAGGCAACAGTTAATGGGGAGGAATCTGCAATTCTGTTCATATTCTTTCACCGCAAGCAGGTGTGGGAAGCCCAGGCTGGGAGGGGCATGCAGATAAAAAAAGAAAGAGGAACCACATTTTTTTTCACATGCGTGATGTATTCAGATGAATCTTTCTTACCAGCAGCCCCTTTTCCTGGAATCAGTGCTGATGCCCAAGCGTTACCCATGGGCTCTCCGATAAACAAACAGTGAGCCTCAAATGTTTTGGTTACAATATACACTTGTAGTGAAGGATGACATGATTTTGATGGGAGTTCTGGGGGGAATCAAGCCATTTTTAACAGAGACATTATTAAAATCTCCATGCTTTTTTTCAAATTCAGATTCATTCTATGGCTGTTTCTTTTTGTTTGTTTGTTTTGTTTAATTTTCATACCACAGCAGTCAGGTGCTGCTGTTTACCACCTACAAAGTGAAGAATAAAGGGAAGATCTCTATTGAAATCCCCCTCATTCTTCTCTTGGTCACCGTGCACAAAACGGTGTGGCTGATTTTCACACCTATGGATTTTGCATGGAAAAAGGCCGTGACCCACAGGTTCCCCCCACCCGCTGCTCCTCCCTGGCCAGCACAGCAGCCACCTCTTTTTCGCCAGCTCTTTGTTGCTGAATGCTGGGGTCAGTGGAGTCACCAGCTGACATGATTGGCACCGCTGACATGATACTGCTGCTCTAAAGGAAGCAGGCAGAAGGTACGGGATAGAAAACAACAACAGAACCTGCAGCCATTTTAGGCAGAAGGAGACGGGCTCAAAGAGACATGAGTGACCTCATGTTTTCCAATTAAAAGGAAGGTCCTTGCATCACAGCAGATGTTTGCGGCATTTAAATGCGCTCCCATGCTCTTAAAATCAGGACATTTCTGCCTGCCCCAACACAGATTCTGGCAGTGTGCTCCAGATCTCTCAGATCAAAGGCAAAGATTAGGGAGGGGGAATATCAAAATAGTTAAAAAAAAAAAGTATCACAAGAGATAACACCTGACCTGTGATTCAGCAGATTTGAATGCTCAGAAGTACAGCAATCTGTGCACTATTGAAAGACAGCAGCAGTCCATTACATGTATTGATTTGCAGCACTTTGTCAGCACTAATGATGTTACCTCATTAAAAGAGATAAATGCCCTACTGTTCTACCAAAAGCATCTGCTCCTTCCACTTTCTCGACTGTTCTCCAGCAGGGCCCTCAGCAGCAGCATATTGAAATCAAATGCAAAATTCGCTTAGAACAGCTTGCTAGCATTGCTTTCTTTTTTTTTTTTTTTTTTTTTTTTTTTTTTTNTTACTTAAAAAAAAAAGGGGGGGGGAGGGTTACTCCATGTTTCTTATCAGGTATTTCTTCTTATGACACAGAGTAGGCACTTCAAAAGCAAACACAGCCTAGCACTGGTTCCAGAGTTAGGGAAGTGTGATTGAGCAGCAGCTGTGCTCCATCTTAACAACACTCCTGTGGACAAAGAATTCCTCAAAAACTAACTAATATCTATGTCCACAAATCCGTTTATTACTGGGTAAAGCTATACAGGTTGCAAATTCGACCAACACAGGTGAAGCGACAGGCAAGGTGGCGAGAATTGATTGTGTTAACACTCAACATCATGCCTCCACATGGAACGCGCTAGTTTTGTTTCAACAGATTCCTAGTTACACGAAAAGGTAGCAGTTTACCATAATGAATGTTTTATGCATAATTCCTTTGTGTATAGAGTCTCCGAAGCACACATTATTGAAGTCTATTAAACTCTCTATTTAGCAGAATTACCAACGTGCCTTTTGGGAAATTATTACAATGAAGCCGTACTGGTATTTAAATTCCAGTTGTTTAACAATATTTTCCCAATTACCAATCCAGGTGTCTACTTTAAAGTGCAGTCAGACTTCTTCCAGAGCAGCATAAGCCCTTCTACAAGCTCCTTATGGAAATTCATTCTAAAATGACTGTTTCAATCTGTTTTTCATAACTAGCATCAGATGGCTACTACTTTTACACAATAGAAACTCTCCCCAATCTTCTTCACCAAGTACAACACCCCACAGTTAAACCTGGTTACAGAAACAATTAAATATTTGCGGCCAAGCATTTTTATTTCAATGTATTAGTATCTGAAAGATAACAGGTTTTTTCTAAGGCAAATTGGGTCCCACTCTTTATAAATGGCTTTTCTATGAAAAAAGACCTGTCCTTGGGTGGGACCGTATTGCTTCACTGTCATTCAAGCTCAGTATAGACCTAGATCCCTACTCCATTTCAGCTACTAAACTCTGAATTGTATGTAAAGCAACAACAGAACAGCTACTAACTTTTGTTTGTGTCCCTCAAATCATTTCCCCTTGAAATACCAGTAACTACAGCTACAGCAAGCTACTCTCTAAATGTGCTGGTTTGCTTGACAGCAAGTCTTAAACTTGATTCCAAAGTTTTCAGTCTGCACCTACTTCTCCTGTGATAGGGACAGGTATTTTTCCAAAGGGAAGATTCTCATGTTTCTCAAGGGAGGGGAAGCAAACTTGTGCTAAAAGATACAGAACTGAGCTCCTAGGGTGGGCTGGAGGAGACTCAGATCTCAGCCTTTCAGGTTTCTTCCATGACCTTCAATAAATCACTATGTTCTAGCCTCCATTTCTCATCAAAACGAGGTTCATATTTCATCCTCTTTTAGATGCCCAGAGGTGCTCAAGTTCTATCTATGGGGCAGTCAGGCTTTCCAGCAAATACAACCAAGCAAGCTCCTAAACAGATGTCTTGTCCTTGCCACTACATCACACTGACAGTTTTAAATCTTCAACACCAGTTCAATTTTCAGATAACTTCAACTGCAAAAACAACACTAATATATCCGAAGAATGCAAACAAAAATTTTATTAAACAAATGGGCACAAACACAGAAAATAAGTAACGAAGAGGTGTTGCTCAACAGTATTACCCATCAAAGGAATATGCAGTCATATGACTAGCTGTTTTGCTTTGCCAGAATTCAGTTTATGGACAAATACAGATAAATGGAGGACTAAAGTCATCCTTGGAAGATGGTTCACACAGTACAAAATTCTATGACAAGTATGAGCCAAATATCTTTTGACTCTTTGTGCTCTAAGGCAAATTCAGTGCCCTCTGGTTGGTCTACACAGTAAAGCTGTTCCTATCATGACCAGAAGTCCTCCACTCCAGAGAACAATCCTTGGAAAAAAACACAGCAAATGGCTAGACTGATTTTAGCCATATGCTAATTCCCTATAAATCAAAAGACAGAACTGTTTTCTTTCTCCAGTTACAAACCATGAGCCAAACCTCCTTTTCTCTTTTACAAATGCAACTTCATTGACTTTGCTAGAGTTACACGTGCACCAGAGCAGATTTTGTCCTTGTCTGCAACGAGAGGCTAAATCTCTCATAAGTAAGAAAGGAAACAATCTGTTCACCTTAACTAAAGTGAGATGAAGAGCATCTCTTTCACCTTTAAAAAAAGAGAGATGGGAGAACACTATTAATCTCACTTCTTTAGTTTGCTTCTCCATTAGGAAAGACTCTTGCATTGTTAGAAAAGAGATGTTTTTCAGACTTTCTTAGTTACTTTACCCCACTGCAGACTGGAAGCCCAAGAGTGTCAGACGCTGGAATATTAGATATCAAGAACCTATTTTTCTATCCATTAAAGAAGTACCTCTTCCATCCTATTTGACAGGTTGGTACGTCAAAGGGGCAGCTCTACTACAGCCCGAAGCAAACAGCCTCTTGCTCCCTTGCCTAAATCTAGTTTCACGAGCATGAGGTAAGATGGTACTGCTGAGCTGTAGAAACACCATCCATGTTTTCAGTTAGGTGTTGGCTGGATTCACCCCATTGGGAAGTTCATGCTATGGTCTTGTAGGCACCAACAATTGTGCAAGACAGAAGGAAGGAAGTCTGAGCAAAGGACACAATGGGAAGACAAAGGGTATAAAGGGACACAGCCTTATCTGGGGCTGGGGCTGCCCTTTAGTCCCTGCTGCCTACCAGAAGACACTGTAGAAATACAAGACGCTGAGTGCAATGCTGCATATAACATGGGTATCACAGTAAGTGTATAACATTCCCATCTTTTTATCTCTCCCTGTCTATCACATCAGATGACAGACATCACCTGGCAATACAATGTCACTCAGATACTGGGTGTAGACATGGTGAGGCCTTCATTCGTTATTGTGGCAGGTGGACAAGCAGCTACCTCAGCCAAGCTGTTGTTTTGTCTCTCCTGCCACCTACTGTACTGAAAATCAAAATATGTGTCACCAACTTGCATGCATCTCCTCTACTGTTTGGAAATTGCAGCATTACTTCATAAAATCACAGAATCATTTCAGTTGGAAGGGGCCACTAAAGGTCATCTAGTCCAACTCAGCTGCAATGAACAGGGACATGCACAGGTAGATCAGGTTGCTCAGAGTCTGGTCCAGCCTGACCTTGAATGTCTCTAGAAATCTACCACCTCTCTAGGCAACCTGTTCCAGCAATTCACCACCTTTATCATAAATTTGTTTTTTCTTCTATCCAATCTAAGTCTCCCCTCTTTAAGTTTGAAACGTTTTCCCCTTGTCCTATCACAACAGACTTTGTTAAAGAGTTTGTCTACTTTCTTATGGCCCCCCCTTTGGATAGTGAAAGGCTGCTATCAGGTCTCTCCAGAGTCTTCATGATGAACAGCACCAGCTCTCTAAGCCTGTTCTCACAGGGCAGGTGTTCCATCCCTTGGATCATTTTTGTGGCCCTCCTATGGACCCTCTCTGATAGATCCATGTCTCTCCTGTACTGAGAACTCACCAGGACAGAGTAGAGGGGCAGGATCATCTCCCCCAACCTACTGACCATGCTTTCTTTGATGCAGCCCAGCCAAGGATATGGTTGGTTTTCTGGGCTGCAAGGGCACATTGCTGGCTCATGTCCAGCTTGCCATCCACCAGTACCCCCAAGTCCTTTTCAGCAGGGCTGTCTCAATCCTTTCATTCCCCAGCTTCTATTGAAAGTGGGAGCTGCCACAATCCCGGTGCAAGACCTTGCACTTGGCTTTGCTGAACCTCATGAGGTTCTCCTGGGCCCACTGCTCAAGCCTGTCTAGGTCCCTCTGGATGGCATCCCATCCCTCAGGCATGTAGAATGCACCACACAGCTTGCTGTCTTCTGCAAACTTGCTGAGGGTGCACACGATCACACTGTTGATGTCATTGACGAAGACATTAAAGAGTACTGGTTCCAGTACTGACCCCTGAGGGACAGCACTCGTCACTGATCTCCTTCCAGACACTGAGCCATTGACCTCTACTCCCTGGGTACAGTCCTGTAACTAGTTTCTCATCCATCGATCAGTTCACTCATCTTATTCTAGAAATACCACTGTTTTCACGTGGGGAGTCCTTGCTGCAGCAATTACTCCAGCAGTGTTATCCAAAACTCTTTCATTAAGTCTAAATGCAGCATTTCAAATGGAATTGAAGTCATTGATACCTCACGGTTAAAATCAGCATTAAATACAAAAACTTCTCCACAGTCTAGGGCATGAACTATTCTCCCTCTTGCCCCATGAAGAAATAATCACAGATTTATTTTAAAAAGTGAACAGTCCAGAATACCCCCATAAACCTCTGGCCCTTTATTTGCAGTTATTTCCAATTACAACACTCAAAAGGCACAAAACTGAGCAGAAAAATAACTTCCCATTGGGTGTGAAGCTGTCAGCCTGTGAGGAGGGTCGAAACTCTTGGCCACGCACTGAAACTGTGTCACCAAACTAGCATCACCTCAGAACAGACCCATCAGATTCAAAAGCCTGCTTCAGACTGTGATTTATGATTTATGCTGGCCTTTTAACCTCTTGCTCTCTAAATCACATCTGAGCAAGCATAGCTGTGCCATGCATACCTGCTGCAGCTCCCTGCTACCTGTGTGAGATGTCCTCCACACAGCCCCTCTGGCTCTAACATCAGGGACTACAGAGGAACTTCAAAAACCCACTGATACTTGCACCCAAGTGATGCATCCAAGGGAAAAAAGATAGAGCAATATCATCTGGGTTCTGACATCAATCCCAATTTTGAAGCCAGATATCAATGTGGACAACGCAGAGAAAGGCAGCAACAGGGCTGAGCTGGTCCAGCACAATTCAAGCACTCTCCAGGAACTTCAAAGGCATTCACGGCACGATGCGGAAAACAATAAGCAATCAACCGAAAACCAAGCAGAGAGATAGCCCTTGTTAATTATTTATGTCATCCTCCCAGAAGGCGATGGCGTGACAATTTCACTTTTTAGCACTTCATTATTAATTTTGAGAAAGTATTCAAATAGAAAACAAGAAGCTGAAATTAATAAAATATTCTCATCGTTTTTCAGTAAGAAGCAAACTTGCAAGCACTGGTTAATTTTCTCAAATATGACGTTCCCTTTTACTAAATCAACAGGCAACAGCTTGGAGCTATGTGACAGCAGATATCTTTGATAAAAGGAATATTCTGATGAAGGAGAAAGACATTCGACATTTTCACGATCAAGTAAGCTATCAAATGCATTTATTTATGCTGTGACCATGGTAATCAAGAGGTAGCAAATGTGGAACTGAGCACCAGTTAAAATGCATTTTAAACCTGATTTTTACACTGGTTGCAATAAGGAGATCTTTTACTAGCAGGGTTCTTTAGGGTCTTTTCATGCTGTAATTAGAGAAGCGGATACAGGAGATAAATTGCTCTGCTCCGGCAAACAGCCCTGCTTGAGCAAGAGGAGTACTAACGTAATAGTGGGCCTTTCATCTTAGCACTTAGAATTTGATCAACTGAGAAAAAACATTAATATAATTCCACTCACTTACAGATAAACATCTCTGAAAAATGAGGACATTTCTGTTCCTTAAACAAATCTGACAAGACTGTAACTAAAAATGTTTGTGTAACACACACGCTTCAGTATGGACACAGGAAAAACATCAAAATGAGTAACCAGAGGATATAATACCAGCTATTTAGCCACCAAAACGCCTCAAGAGCAGTGATACATACATTTAATGCCAAATATGGCCCACAAATATCTATTATACATGAATAAATGTATTAGGGAGTAATAGCACGTTCCCATTAATTACACAAAGGCTGTGAATAAGCAAGGGGCCTGCGACTTAGGCAAAGAGGGACCTTTTTACAGTGCATGATCAGAAACAGCATTTGCTGACATCAATTTAATTTATAATGGGATAAAAGTAAAAAAAAATAAAAGATCATGTTAGCAGTTAGAAATGCTACAGGAACCGTAAGTTAAAAATAAAAGCTAATGGGGTGAACAGAGCCTTAAACAACTTAGTTTTTTTTAACATGAACTTGAAAAAACTGCTGCTACAGTGGCAGTATCAGAGGGTGCTTGCGCACCTTTGCCGGAAACCCCTAAAAACTCTTAAGTATCTCTGAGGATGCTAGAAGGGGATAAAGAAGTCAATTTTATACATCCTGTGCTGTCTGTTGGGACTGATATATCATTAAATCACCACGCAAAGTTTAATCTCCGAAAAGACTTCTACCTCTGCTGTGTTCAACTGAATGGAAAGGAAAGAAATTTAAGGCTCGGTTGGTCCATGCCCGACAGAGGCTTTGTAGCAGAACTTGGTTAAGTTTGCTGATGAGTGGGTGATAAGCTGCTCCCCAAGTTTTGCTTTCTTTGAGAAGAGCGAACAGGCTGGGAGATTTTCAGAGCAGATTCTCCAAGCAAGCTGTTCAGAGAAGCCACTATCCAGAAGGCTCAACAGGAGGAAAAGGAAGCAGGGAAATCACAGTTAATGGGATTTGGCCACAACTAGAAAAAGCTAAGTTTCAGAATACATTATCAACAGTCTTGCACTTCCTCATTGCACCAGTTCATTGCTGGATGAGAAAAATCTATGTACATTTAATGCCTTAAAAAGCTCGGTGTAAATTTAGATTAATAAATGCTTAGAACAAATCTTGCTTCACCTCTGGGCTGCCCTGTGGACGCATGCATTAAGTAGAGGAAACTGCCACCACTACACAAACGTTTCCATGATTTTCTATAGGGAGAACATGTCAGCCTAGAGATTTATTTATCTTAAGATAAATGCATGCTTGTAAATGCCATAAATGAATACTTTGAGATATAAGGAGGTCACTGCCCCACTCTTCTTAGAAATCAGCTCTCAGCCCACTGATCCCTCCGCAGAGGATTATAAAGTTTGCTCAAGTTTTCTGCGAGAGGGAATTGCTATTTGATCCTTTCTTGGAGTATAATTGGAGCTCAAAGTACAGGGTTACCTTGCTTGCAAGGAGAACAGCTCTCCTTCCTTGGCACAACTTCAGATTGTGGAAGGCTGTACAATTACGGTGCAGAATAAGATCTTTGGAAGGAAATGAAGATCTTTCAAGCCTGCAGGAAAGAAAAACTGCCTTTCCTGCTGAAATAACATGTGCTTTGGTGTGCTTCAGTGGTGTGAATTCCAGGAACCAGCTATGAGTTGCATCTCTTTATTATGAACAACTAGGTCAAACCTCAGAGCAGAACCCACAATTCTGCTGCTTTGGGTCATGAGGCACCAAGGATTTCCTGCTCTGCTTCTGACCTGGATGGTCATGGTGGCAACTACTGCGCATCCCAGTTAGAACCCAGCTCTGGAAATGGGGAACAAGTCTGTCTCTTAGAGAAAACAGAGCTGTTACAGCTTTCAGCTCTGGAGGCGTTCTGTATTCAACTCTTCTCAGGAAATAATGTGGAATCCCAGTGTGGAAATAACATGAGCTAAAGAAGAGACAATCTAATGCAAATGGTTCAGGTGGGAGGCCAACAGTGCTCCCTGTGGAGGTCTAAAAGAATATACAGAGATACGACCAAAACACCTTTAAGAGTCAACATATATCTGCCAAGGAATTTCCCTTCTCAAATGCTAGCACTGTCAGCTCAGCGTTGAGAAGAGAGCTGGTTGCAATGAAATAATAATTACTCAAGAAGATACCCTCTACCTGGTGTACGCTGTAGAAACTGAAGCCAAGTGCAGGAGATGACATAACATGTAAGCACTTCCTTGGATCCCAAAGGAGGCAGCGCCACAGTATGTGCAGCGAGGGAAGGTGCCAGCAGCAGAGACATTCCTGGTCTAATCGTGAGACAGAGGAAGAGGTAGTATGGCCAGAAGAATGGAAGCGATATGAGAAGTGAGATAAAAGAAGTATGAGGCCGATAGCATCTTACAGACAACATAGTTTTTAGAAGGAGGGGAAACTGAGCAGCTGTGAAAGAGAGAGAAGGAAGAGTAAAGCTGATTTTCCTGATAGTCAGGTCATGAACAGTTCCCAAAACCTGTCTAGTCTGGCTGGATGTCTGATATAAAGAAGTAGAAAACAATGAATGTGGCAACTTAAGAGGAGAGAAAGGAGATACTGGGGTGCAGGGTATTAAGTAAAATTACAAGTCTTCCAAGTGGAATAAACAGAGATGAAGCTACGGACCTAAAAACTTAACAGAGGAATTATACAGAGATTGTCCACTCAGCCAAAATCAAAAAAAAAAAAAAAAAAAGGCTTTGGCTCCTCACAAACTTCTTTTCTGGTGGAAATCACACAGTCACTGATGGGAGGTTGGCTTTACAAAGTGAGAGTTTAACATGAATTGCAGCTCTGTGTAAACTATGAGAAATGTTGCTCACAGCAAGAGAAAATGTAGGATAATGAGGTATTTGGGGAAGTGGGGGGAAAGAACGTTACAGTAACTATGCAAAAAGAATAAATAGCAACGCTGTCCTTCTCTGTAACTTCGAGGATCTCAGCGCAACCTACAGTGACTTCTAGTTATGTGGTCATCCTTTAACGCATGGCCCCGGTCTCCAGTTTGGCCACATACATCTTCCTTACTCTCATTCCTTGCTGCTTCTCACCCCAGTCCTCAGCTGTGAGTTGATGCGCAAGGAACCTGCTGTGAGTTTGTGCAGTGGCCAGTGTGGGACCCAGCAGAGACTCGGGGTCCTGCCAAGTGCTCCTTCTCCAAAATTAATGAGGGAAGTTGATAAAGAGACAGGAGACAAAGGCTTTCCTCCAAGTGAGAAAACTCCAAAGCAGAAAGCTGGTCTAGCTGAGAAGGCTCTCTCCATGCCAAACATGCTCAATAGCACAGCGCGGTGCGGTGAGCAAGCCATGAAATCCGGTGGCTTTTCAGATGAATGTGTAAAAAAAAAAGAAGCGGGAGAATAAAAAAGGAAGACAAGGCCAAGCAGAGCGAGGCAGGCTGCAAGCAAACACTCCCCTCCCAAAAGGACAGCACCTTGACTGGACATTGCTGCAGAGCCTGCAGAAGATGCTGTTTTCTGCGAGAGAGAGTCAAATTAAAATACGAACCTGCATTTGCACATACATACGAGTTCCTTAACTGCAGTGAAGAATTAAAGACTTTGCATTGAATTTGCTTTATTGTGTGTGTACTCCATCAATTTCCAATTGCAGTTTCTGCTCCAGCACTCAGTCATCATCAGGGCAATACACTGACATTCAATACTGCCATGTTAAGAAATCTAGAGAAACTGGAAATCATATTAAGAATATTTAAATACAGTCCATGTCTATTTAAGGTTTGAATACATATTATTACAAAACGGCAAAATTAACCCAACCTAATTCTCTCAGGGATGCATGAAGATCTAAACAACCCCAAGCTGGATGTTCTCTCTTACCACCCACTCAAATAAACAAAACAATCCAAAACATGCCAGGGTTAGGTTAGGTTGCAAACGGTAACACAATCAGCATTCAATCCCCATGCCTGACTGCAGTTCACTCCCCAACGCGGTGCAGACTGTGCCACAAGGAAGGCATGGCCCCACTCTGGCCCCACACCATGCTAGTAGCCCGTTCGTCATGGGCACCACATTGTGCCCCTGTTCCTTCCCAGCCCCCCAAACCAACATTTGTGTTGTGGGCACACAACAGTGCTGCTGCTGGGCTCCCCGGCCCTGGCAAAGCCATTCCTGTAGAACTGGGGCGAGCTGCTTTTCCAACAGCCCCGGCTAGGAGCTCCTTGCTCCTGGAAACCAGCGCTGTCAGCAGCATGCCCTTTGTTGTGTGCACGCACAGCTTGCTGGTCGTTTTGGGTCTTGGTTGTTCTATTTCGAGGAGAATTTTAGTTTTAAATGAGTAATCTGTTTTCGAGTGATTTCTCCACGCTGGCTCCACCCTGCACTGTAAACTAGACATTACCTTATACAAGAATGAATCCGCAGCATTCCTCCGTCTCGCTGCCGCGCAGCACATTTCCTACCCTCGCAGCCCAACCAACAGCAGCACACGCTCCCCCACCCCTTCCCCCTCCGTTTTCTTTTTCTTTCCTTTTTTTTTTTTTTCTTCACCGCCTCACTGTGTTTTTGTGTAAATGATCTCACATGACTCAACAAATCCATCTGCCTGGAGCAGGCCGAGTTTGGAGCCTTCCCAGGAGGGAGGAGAAGAATTGCTTTGTGGAAAGGACCTGGAGCTTTGCCCTTTCTCTGGCTCAAATTACCCGCCTGTCAGGCCTGACGGATTTGGCTAAAAATAAAAGGAAGCGGGCCGTGAAAAGGAGATGAATGAGCTCAGCAGTTCCTTAGATAACATGGGCCTGGTGTTGCCCAAAGCTCCCGGCGCAGGAACTTCAAATGCCGGGCATGTAAGCGCAGGGCCACAGCCGAGGTGAACTTGGACGCTGTGGGGAGAAAAGCAAAACGCAACCGTACGCCGCTGGAAATAACTGGATTAAAGGCACGCACACAGAACAGGAAAGCTGCCTGCTGTAGGTTTGGGGCTTGTAAAAAGCCAGATTTACGGCACTTCCACGGCGAGCGGGGTCTAGAGGATGTGGTGGGGGACGCACGGAGGCACGCGTGGTGTCAGCCTCCCAGCTGTACCAGCCCTGCGTGGAAAGTCATCTGTGCCGATGTGTGCCCAGCACCCGCACTGGGTATTAAGCACTTAGTTTGGCAATGTAATGACACACTGTAACAATCTGTAATGCGAGGCAGTCAGCAAAGCCCTGGCTCTGCGAGCGATTCCTCCTAACCATTAACCATATGTTTGGCTCCACCGTCACCCGAGTGAGCGGGTGTTCCAGCACACCATCTGGTTTCTATCCACACAGGCAACTGCAAAGCACATAGCATTTCCCCCCAGAGCCGCGTGTTCCTCCCGGCTCCCCCTCTCCTGCTGCCCTCCCCCTCTTCTGCCCCCTGCTCTCCATCCTCATCCTTCACCCCTCGCAGCATTGGCCTCTCCTCCCAACACACCACCCTGCTACTGGCGCTTGAAATGCCACCCCCAAAACTTGTCCAAAGAACAGGGATGCCACAGCGTGCAGCCCCCTGTGCACCTTGAGCACACACTGGGATCGCTTCACCCAGTGCAGAGCCTTGATGTGTTGCACTACAAAACGGACATTGTCCTGACAGACCCCGGGGCTACTGCAGCACTATCACGTCCGCTGTGTTCCAGTACTGCACGAACACCTCGAGTCTCCATCAAGAGAAGGATAATTAGCAAACTGCCCCAAATTGAGCTTTCTAGCCTATGCCAGGTTGTGGTGCCCCAGCCCACCAAAACGAAAAAAAGTAAAAAAAGAAAGAGGAACAAAATGAGAAAGAACTGAAGAAAAAGGAATGAAAATATTTACTTTCCCTGTGGTAACTAAACAAACCTTTTCTGAAACTATAAAAAAAGCTTTCAAGCGTTATATTTTAGAGGACCTTGTACCATATGTTTACGTTATGATTCTATGAATTCTAACTACTGTTTATGTTTTTAAAGCACTTCCATCCTTATGTTTATTTCTGGAGTCACCTATGGGAGATCAGCAGTAATTCTCCTCCCAGGTTGTTGGCCAATTTGAGATTAATCATGACCTAATGTAAGTATGCAGGGATGCAGGCAACATGATATTCAACAAATCCCACACTTGCTGCTTTAAAGTAAGTTCATACTCCACAATGAGTCACACATACAGTGTTTATCCAAGTTACCAAGTCCATTACATTTGCAAACATATACACATCACAGCCGTAAGCACGCAACTGTTTACACCAAGACAGATTCCTAGGGCTGAATATTGATTTTTTCATAAAGTGTCATTACGCTAATGTTGATACAGCAACTATCTTTCCAGAGTATGCAATTTAACATTAAAAAGAAGCTGGCTCGAGGAAATACTAAATCCACGCCCATTCACACACTATTTAAATGTCCTTCTTGGGCATGAACACAGAAATGCAAAGCTGCAATTGCATTTTTTTTTTCCGCCTAGCATCTAACAAAGAAAATGCAAAGGAATCTCCAGTTAAAAACAGCTCAGTCTAAGGCAACCAACTCTGCTGATCTGCTCCTCAAGAAAATTTGTGCAGAAAACCAAAAGCCTACATTGACAAAGATGCATGCTTATCTACTTCCTCATATGTGTGAGAAATCAGTGTGTGAAAGAGCCACTGTAAGCCATTATCCTGAAATCAAATAGACATGGGGAAAACCCTTATGTTCTAGAAAAGCCTGATGGTTTCACCAGGACTGCATAAGAAATGTGAGGGTAGGATCTGGCTCCACTTACGAACTGCATTGCAATTAGCACTCCTAATGTCCCCCCTCCAGCCATCCCTGCCTCTCAGTTACGAAAATAATTAGAATGATTAAAAACATAAGAGATGCATTTTAGCTAGCAACTTACTTTTCTTACCAATTAGGGTCTGAATATATTAAAGATGATATTTTAAGGTAACTTTGCCAACATATTGGTAGTGTATTTAAACATAAACAACATTACAATTCCTACCATTCTACAAGAAGAAATTGTCTTCATTCATACAAAACACCCAGCGCTAGTCTGCTACAGTAAAGATATAGGTACGGGTACTTTAGCAGATAATGATCTGTTCTGAGCCAGAAATCTTTTAAAATGGGGAATTCAAGGGAAACAGTCACAGATCCAGCATTTCAGAGTCTGAAGGGACAGCTAATCATTTGACCTTCTTCCGCAGGCCTGGAGCTTCCTTCCTACTTTAATGAAGTTCTAAAAGGCTGAACTAGAGCCTAACTCTTAGTGTAAAAATGAGGACAACACAGAAAACAAAAAAGAACAACTTCAGTTTTAACAGCCTGAGATAACGAAAGATGTCCCAGCCCCAGCAACAGCATCCCATTCAGAAACCACCCTTGCTGCCAGAACACTTACATCCTCTTGCTGGCTCTGAATTAATTTAGCAGCCAGCCACTGGGTCTTGTTATACCTTGTCACCTCCCTCTACCACTCATTTCCTAACAAAGGGCCACTGTCAACCTGAAATCTAGCCAGTTTTTAAAGCATAATAAAAGAGCAGTGTCACATTGTTACCTGAATACACCGAGTCCTCCTGCCAACAGTGACGTTTCCGCAATCACATTTTTCTGTTTTTAAAAACTTCTCTCTTGCCTCATCGCTCTGTGTGAAAACCAACACAAAAGATAAAATTGATTAACTGGACAAGATTATCTATTATTTGTATTACAGCAGTTAGACTTTCCAGCAGATATTTCAGAATTTTTTTTTTCCCACTAAGCGTCACAAAGATATTAAACAAGAAAAAGTCCTTTTGACAAAATTGCTTACTGACCAACCAGAGGAGACAGCATCCTAGCAAGGACAGCACCTTGCCTGCAGAGCTGTGCGAGAGAACTTAGCTCCCTGAGCCCAAATCCTGCATCCAGCCCCCCAGAGACGGCAGCGCCAGGACCAAAGCCCAGCAGACACTCAGTGCCACCAAAAGCAGGCACAAAAAGGAAGAGAGAGCCTCTTTTATGTTTCTTTCAGTTTCATTAGTAAATACACACAACTAATAACCATAGTAGCAATGTAAAAATAATACTTGTAAAATTACATCAACAGAAATCACTTAATCGTACAGTTTCCCTGAACTTAGCACATACAACATTATTTAGGTGGTGATTTCACTTAAAATTCTCAAAAAGGTCTTTTTGTGCCGCTGCTCAGTCCCCACTTCACACATTACTTGTTTCACACTTCAGTGTCAAACTCTTCTGATGAACCATAATGGACACTTCATATAAGAAACTTCCACACTTAAATAAGGAAGAAAAAAGCCCGTATGGTAGAAACCCAGCTGAAGAGACAGCCTCATAAAAAAACCACTAGCCTCTCTGAGTCGCCTGAAGACACATCATAAGTGAAGAAAAAATAGGACTGGATGTTCAGTTGTGGAAATGCCATTAACGTCAATATTTCATTGCTTTCTCTGAAAGCAAACGAAACAGAAACCTTCACAGCAGAAGATGCAACTTAGCCACCTGCACACGATCCTTTGCTCATCTCCACATGGACAAATGAAGTACAGGTGGCCTCGCAGCACAGGGAGATATGGCTGTGACACCCTTCCTGCCATACCGGTGCTCAGTTGTTCAGCATACTCTGCCCATGGCCAACATGGGTGTCTGCCAGAGAGAGCTTTGTTGCAAGGTTTTGGTCACAACAGCCTGACTGACTCATTTCATAAAGAACAAAGTGCCTGGAAAAACACAACATGTTCTGGCAACCCAGAGATTTTCAACCTGGGACTTGCATTGAGAACTGGCTTTTCTGTGGAAAATCAACCTTGCTGTCCATGACAAAAACCTGTCCGAAACTAGTCGATTTGCAAGCTCTCAGAAAACCAAAACAATAAAAAAAAAAAAACCCAACAACCAAAAATATTCTTTACTGAGCAAGTGTGAAAAGATTTGCAGCTTCCTGAGTGAAGACAGAGCTGACCCTGTGCCTGCGCCAGGTGACCTCCATACCGCAGCCCCAGCAGCATGGAGCCACCAACATTGGATGCAGGGCAGCCAAGAGCTGGGCCAAGGGAGAGAGCGGAAAATACACCAGAGCAAGAAACTTCATTGCACAGGGATGGGAAATGAGAGGTCGGATGGGGAGAAAGCGATGAGCTGTGCAGAAGGCTGCAGGTCATGCAGTGGCTGTAAACCGTTTTTGCGTTGATACAATGCCCGTTGACGCCATTTACCATTTTTACTCACTTCCCATATTTCTAATTCAGTGTAGCAAAGGTAGTCTGTAAGAAAGAACACTGACAGGGGGATGTGCTGGAAGAAGCATTATGGGCAGCTGCTGCCCACAGCACTTCCCCTCGCGCATCCCCTGCCACACTCAGTGCAGCGGACATACCTGAGCAGTGGTGCACCGCAGGATGAAAGCACAGGAAAGTGCTGACATTTGCTGGCAGCAAAGGTGAAGCCACCCTGTGGCTCCCCACTATTTCTACAGCCACTAGGGCAGGCCAGCTGAGCCCTGGAGGGCTGCCAAGGGGCAGGGCATGCAAGTCTCTCAGTCCGGCTTTTCCCAAGCAGTCACTAACGGCAAGCTCTTACCCAGCCTGAAACCCTGGCTTCTCTCAAGCAAAACGCATGAGTGCTCACAGCAAACGCAAAAAGGAGTGCGTTTCCATTACATGCAATATTATGTGATACTGAGACATCTCCATGGCAAGGCTGTGATATCCTCAGGATCCTCTGTCCTTTATTTTAGCTCTCTTCCTGTAAAAAAGTGGTAACGCTTCCCAAACCATTTATCAAACTCTCAAGCGTGACAGCGATAAACGGAAAAGTTGGTGAGGAAATTACAAACTTTTTTAGTAGAGCTTGAGTGCAATTAGAGCAATAAATAAATCCTAGGGCCAAGCACGGAGCAGCAGGAGGAGAGCATAATACTGGGAGCCCAGCGGGCTCTTGCTGAAAGAGCAGCACAATCACAGATCCATGAACAGTCTGTGCAATTCCCAGGCTTGGAGCAGGGCTGCGCAAATCATTTGTATATCTTGATGATTCACACTGTGACCTCACCTGTAATATTTTCATCTCATTTTGTATGAAAATAAAATTAGTAGTAAAATGTTGGAATGGCCCTCAGTATCATGCTTAGACATTCACAGCCCATAGCAGAGCACAGCTCTACAGTCAACCCAATGCATGACGCAGAAGGACTGTTCTTAAAGGTAAATAATTCAGGGCTTGAATTCTTTAAGGTAAATAATTTAGGGCTCTAATGAACTTGCTGACTGTAAATAGGGAGCTGCACTGCTAGGAGCCCTCCAAACTGCCCTACATGCAATCCTCAGGAGTGCAGAGCAGAAACTGACAGCAAAACCGTGCCTCAAATGTTCCTGGATGCAGCACCAAGGGCTCACTCACTCTCAAACAAAAGGAATATCAGATAGGAAAAGGCAGCGCCCATGCTCTGCATTGTGCTCTTCTGCTTCTGAAAGGGCGGTGCAATTTAAGGAACATCACTTGGGCAAGGAGTGAGGTGGTCTGTGCAGCCAGGCAGTTGAGTTGGCTACTACCCCACTGAAACACTGAAAAAGCCCCTCATGGGCAGCTGAAATAGCAGTTTGGTCCAGAACTGCTAAAACCACAAGTGGCATTGGGTGAAGCTAGAAGCTCTTCCCCATCCTTGTACAGAATTGGCTGTTGTCAACTGCTTTTGTCAACACCCAGTAATTTCTGTGCATCCATCCATCAAAAAGATTTTCAGCAGGACAAAATCCATCAACAAACCACAGGAATAATCCTCATCAACTCTTGTACCACCAGCAAGTCCCAGCCTTAATCCTCTATGGCCACGGAGTCATTCACAAGAGCAACTATTCCTGAGGAAGCAGGGAAACCATATGAAAATGGGATCCACAGAATCACAGAATGGCTTGAGTTGGAAGGGACCTTAAAGCCCCATCCAGTTCCAACCCCTCTGCCATGGGCAGGGCTGCCCCCCACCAGCTCATGCTGTCCAGGGCCCTATCCAACCTGGCCTCGAGCGCCTCTAGGGATGAGGCACCCACAGCTTCTCTGGACAGCTGTGCCAGCATCTCACCACCCTCAGAGTAAAGAATTTCCTCCAACACCTAATCTAAGTCTCTCTTCTTTTAGTTTAAAACAATTCCCCTTTGTCCTATTACTATCTGCTTGTAGAAAAACTCTGTCTCCCTCAGGGATGCAGTGTATTGTCAGATGGCTGCAGACCAGCTCTCGCTCCACGCCCAGAGGAGATGTCACATCATTGCTGGCAGAGATGTGTGTCACCAGGATAGATGAGGAAGCTGAAGTTATCCCAGTGCCATCCTCTAGGTAACGTTCCCAAAAGTGGAAGCAAATCTGGGGCAAGGTTGCATCCAGCAAGATCCTGGGTGTGAAACAAAAACAACCCACAGCGGTTTCTTTGTTCCCCAGCGATACCAACCTACTGAAAAACACTTTGCAAAGCAGTTTACACCATGCAATAAGAGTTTGTTCTAAACGCAATGGTTGGGTTGCGGTGTCTCAAGAGCTGGCAAGCGCAGCTCCATTGCCAAAGCCTACCTGCTAAATGCCATGCTGAGAAGTATGCGTTAGCCTGTACTTCAAAACTGAAAACCCAGACACTGGAACAAGAAAGGAAGCACAAAGTATTTATTTCAAACCTGTGATATTTGTGAACAGTAATTGTGCTCAGTCTCCACACAAGTGGTTGGTTGATACCTATCCAGGAACAGAGCTGAAAAACAAAACAGCCTGCAAATCTCTGCTAAGTGAAGTTACTGTAATCTCACTGTATGCCATTTCCTTGTTTACATCTCATGATACCAGAGTTCAGCTTTTAGAGCAACACAAGTGAGGAACCTAGAAAGTGAAATGTGATCTTATTTATGAAATGAGAGCACGCTGCAAGCAAGAATTCATATGCGCACACGTCCAAATCCTGCTCCTCAGTCAAACACCCACTCTCGAAATCCTGTACCAACCAGATCAGCAAATGTGCACATGCTTGCACTCTTGCAGAAACAATAGTCTCTTTCAGCCCATACAATCTTCTGAAGAAACAGGCTAAAACGTCATGGGAAAAGTTAGGAAATATCTGCAGAAAACAGCTCACAAGATGAAAGGCAGAATGAGGATTTTAAATTCTATGAGTGCGTGACATGGAGGAGAAATTCACAGCTTTGTCACCTATCCACTCTTGCAAAATATTTAGGATGGAAAAGGGGCTTGCCACAACACTGGAAAACAAAGCCCTCCAGAGGTGGGACAGCTCCCTATAACCAGAGTGTTTTGGGCACCACGCAGCTCCTGGAGGCTCACGGCACATCTCAATGCCACTCCCTTCTCTCATAGGGATTTCTTGTGGCAGGCGGGAGGAGGCAGGCTGAAGCTTCTGCCCCGAGCACTCCACACCTCCCAGCACTCCCGCCCCAACTCTACTCTGCTGCTGTTCTGTTTTTTAATTAAACCAGCACAAGTTTGGAGCTGCTGTGGGGCTAAGCAAAATGATGATATGTTTTGTGTCTTGAGATGGCATGGCAGAAACGCCAACTGAGGGGAGAGAGGCAAACTCCCCACCTTAAGGTTGGGGAATTGAGGACAAAATAGAGGTTGCAACGATGCCACTACTCCTAACTCTTCCAAAGTTCACCTCTGGAAGACTCAAATTTAAGAAAGTGAATACTGAACTAGCACGGACATGGGGCTGGCTGCTGGTAATACCCAGCAGAAGTCACCATGGACTTTCAGCATCCAGCGTTTATTCCACGCACATCAGGTCTCCAAAAAAGCTACCAGAAAGAAAATTCCCCCATTATCAGAGGCAGCACTGAGTACTCAGAGAGATTTAAAATGAACCCATCTCTACAAATTCTTGCTTCTCCTCCAAAAGGAGCTTTTAGCTCCTGCAGAAAACAAATGCTCCCAACCGCTGTTTATTTCTAGGCGTGCACTCACACTGCCTATTCTATGTAATCATCTGGTGTGCATCTTTGTACGGGATTGCTCACATTAAGAAAAACATCGACTCTTGCAAAAACATGGCTAAGGTTATTAGCAGCAACCGTGGCTTGAACTCTGCCTTTGTCTTGCATGGAGCAGACAATATAACCATTGGTATTCTTAACTCTCACACCCGTCCCTAAGTTTGCTCTCCCTCTCTGCAGGATTTAAGCAATTAATCTATACCTGACTGTACGTATTTTTCAAGCTGTAGGAGTAAATCAAAGTATTATTTGATGCATCTGATTACACAGACACCATATGAGAATGTGAGAGCTGATCAGACAAGCATACAAGTTGCTTTTTCACTTCACAGCTCCTGGAGTCAAAAAGGGTGTGTAGGACCCTGATATATACCAGATGTTTTAAAGTAAGGTGGAAAAACTGGTGCGGACGCATTTGTCCATGGTGAAAGCTCCCTGACAGCTACCAACTGGCAGTGCTTCAGCAGGCAGCCCAGCTTTGCCTGTGAAAGATTAAAAGCCTAATGGAAGGGGAATAGTCACAGCTTTTATGCAGACATATAATCCTGCTCTCAATCCAGCTCAGTTTTCCAGAAAATAAATTTGACAAGTCTGTTGGTATGGTGCAAGAAATCCTCAAAACATAACCCATTTCATTAACTGTATTCTTGTGCTATTTAAGAAAAATTGATTATTTCAGAAAAAAGTTTGGGCTGAAGCTCATCTGTGGTTTCACCCAGTTCCACACTGAACCAGGGAAATGAAAGAACAAAATTTTGCAAAATTTTGTTTGGATTAAAGAAAAGAAAAAGAAGAAAACAGAAAGAAAAAAGTCAGCTTTCACTTCAGCTTACAGAGCATTCAATCACTACTTTCCCTGCACTACATAAGGAGACTTCAAATCTCTGTCTTGAAAAGTCAAGATTCATCTCTTGTAGTTAAGATACAGGGGCTGCTTTATTATTTTTTAATATACATATTTTTTAAAAGGAAAAGCTATCATAAAGAAAAAAAAGAAAATGGTCCTCAATAAAAGTGCATTTTCTTGGGAACAGGAGTATGCATGTATCATTTAAATTGCCCTCGTGGGTGAAGCTCGATGCAGAGAGCTGAAGTCTTTCAAGGACTCCGGCAGAAGTCTGGAAAATCCAAAATATTGCAAAGGGTGGGTAGACGTGGCTGTCCCTGACTGCAAGGTGTGTGGGTGTGTGAAGGGAGGACGGCTGCCTCAGCCAAGGACATCCACACGCTGGTGGAGCAAGCTGAAGCAACTTCTTCACTGAATGTTGTCTCAGTTCCTTTTCTACATAATATTTGCAATCATAAAATGAGGTTTTGGAGATGTAACTAGGACTTGGAAGGCGACAGGATATTTTGTTCACAATCCTGTCAATAGTACTTACGTATTTTTCGTTTTTAAGCATTTACTTGAGCTTATACACTATACTTCTCTTTCGGCCGCTCTTGAGGTTGTTACTGAGATAAGTCATTCCTGCACTCGTAATAATCCTTTGTGCATTAAACATACACTTTCTTTCTTACTATTCTGCAAGGACACCCATGCCTGATCCTCACTTACTCCGAGTACCACCTTCTGCCTGCATTGAGTCCTTCAGTCACTGGCTCCATCTGCATCTCCTTTCCCTTGGAGGCATCTGTTAAGACTGCTGGGTCTAATTTCGAAGATCCCAGCTATCAGTTTCTTCAAGGAAAAGTGTTTAGAGGCTATTAGCCGTATTTAGTCTATAACCAAGAGCTTCTGAAACACAACTGTTAGGTACAAATCTCAGTTCCTGAGATTTTGTTGCCTCATTATGTTCTTTGTATCCTAGCAGAAACCAGAGTCTTCCCAGTGTAGAGTAGAAGTCATTATGTTTCCAGATCTGTCTAATGCTGACTGGTCAACCAGATGCAAAATGTTGAATGGACCTGATGCTTCACTTCAAAATTTCAACAATTTTCTGTTAGTTCTAGGACTAGGTGCTTGTGGTTTGAGTTACCACTGAGAGAATGGAACCTCACAGCCAACGCTCCAGATTACTTCTCAACACTGTTGGGCTGCCCTCAAAAGAAAAACAACCAGAAGAAGTCAGGCATGAAATAGCTTCATTCAGATACCCAGAAAAGGCTCTGTACTAAGAGAAAAAATTAAGTGCAATTAATTGAAATAAAGGCTAAACCCCTAGTAAGTAATCTTTTTAATCTTAAGATCAGGTTCTGACAGAGAAGTCCTGACCACTGACTTTAATCATGCAGGCGCTGACTCCATGCCATTGTTATCTTCCAGCCAGACCGCTCCAGTTAAGAAGCCTTTAATATTTCCAGCAGAATCCATAGACTGAAACTCAATTTTTTAACTACAGTCATGCAAAGAAAAGAAAATCCCACTCACCAGCAAAGAACAAAAATACCAGATCAATGTGCATACAGTCAGAGAAATATAACTCTAATCCCTCACTTGCTAAGAAATCTCTCTCAAAGAAATGTTTATGTTAAAATTTAAAGTTATGTTCAACATTAATCTTAGGGAATTTTACAACAGAACATACCAATTCTAAAAGGATTCTACAGTTTTAATGAATTCCTAGAACCCATAGACTGAAATTAAATGGGGGTGGGGGGACCCACAGTGTTGGCTAGACATATTTCAATATTTGTTACCATAGAAACAAGCCAGCAGATTTAGGTTTTGGAGTTATCCTTTCTATAAAATATTAAACTTCTTACAGTTTTTGCATATGTATATTATGGCAAGAACACTGTCAATTCTGATAAAGCCCAAAGCATCTTAATTATTTAACAGGGCTTTAGTGGATTTTTTTTTTTTTTAAGAATATCTTTTTAATTTTTTTTTCTTAAGAGATTGCACTTTAAAATCTTCCAGTACCTCCTGAATACCAGAGACACTTCTGGGTGACAGAGCAATATACTGGAGATGCACACAAGATAAAGACGTATTTTACCACAATGTGGCAGAGAAGTTAGAGAGAAAAGAAACAAAAGCATATTCTGATAAAAAAGATTCAACTCCGATAGTTCTACTCGCTAAAAGAACTTTGAATGTTATATCCCATTTGAAAAACAGTTCATACTTGAAGTTTAACTTTATTCTCAACCCTAGCAATGGAGAAATAGTAAAGTACAGAATTTAAGTGATTGAGATAACATCTTGACACTTCAATGATATCAAGAATTTCTGGCAGACATCTGAGAAATGAAACAAATGCATCGTCCTTTCATGCTTTAAAAGAGCATCGACAGTTTTATGCAATTCATAGCGTACCCAACACATGAAAGATTAGCAATTCAAACCCAAAGAAAGGACAGGTGTTTGCTTGAGCACGCCCCTTCAAAGAGGAAGGAGAGAATGCTTGTTCAAACAGCTCCAGTGGTACCACGGACTCGCAGCTCATCCTGTCAACCAGAGGAGCGCTGGATGCCATCAGCTGCTGAGGACGGTGGCAAACACCAATGCTCGTGCAAGCCCAAGCTCAGAGCTACTGGGACTGGATGTGTGCAAGTGACACCGACACTGATTTCACAGCCAAAAGCAGTTCCGTGTTGCAGCCCTCGCTTTCAATTTGGATTTGAGAAAATGTGTTTACTGGAGGCTTGACAAGGCTTCCATATGAGGAAAAAATGAAAACCTTGAGAGCAAAAGCCATAAACCACAGAGTTATTTCAATACTGTATTCCTGCACTGACGGGGACCAGGAAAAAGACCAATAGTAGCAAAGCAAACCAGAACAAAGAAAAAAGCTGAGTGACTGAAACACCCTCTTCTTCCAGGAATTAAACAATGGTTTTTATGAAGTGCGAAGATAAGCAGTGGGACTACCCTTTCCTAATATTTCTCAGGTCAGTCCTCTCGCAAAGGTTCTCACACAGCCAATTAAACGTATGCAGTGCTCATTAAGGTTTTATATTCAAGCGCACACCATCATCTTAAGAAAACCCAATAGCTTAAGCCTCTTAAAAAAATGGGAAAACTTGTTCTTGAAGGGCTGCAAGACAATCCTTTAACTAATGGAAAATCTTCAACACTTAGAAAGAGGAAAATGGTAAGACATCTTAATTTCAAATGAGTCAGAATTTAAATGTCACTTCCTGCATTTTACATTGATTAGAAGAACCTTGCATTTTTGTTTCCTTTGGTGTGGTTAACGGTGGAATCTTTTTAGAATACATTTCTATGGCACTTACTGTTGAATGTTTATGTTTTGCAGCTGTTTTGCATAATTCTGAACACAAGAAAAGCAGAAAGTGATTTCTCTTCTGTAAAGAAAGGGAGAGATCTGAAAAGTAGCACTCGACTACAGCTTTCAAAGAAAGAAGACTGAAAAAAAACTATCCCAACACTCAAGGGAAAAATGCACAATTTCCTTTCACTGACAGCTGCAGCAAGGTAAAATGAATTTATTTTTTCCAAGCAGCTACATATACATGTTAAATGCAGAGGAGCACTATGTACTATAGAGAATTTACCAATGTGAGTCCACAAAGGCATCACTAGCAATGTGCAGTTGAGAGGTGGGAGTTCTTCAGATGTCTGAGCAAGTTCTGGGATGACATGGGATGCACGCAGCAGATGTTACCAAAGAGATGGTATTTCACACATGCATTCAAACACAGAGCTGTAGACCCCCTGGATGTGCCCTCCCGTAGGCTCTCTGAGCCCGCTGCATCCCTGTGTGAGCAGTAACCACAGGACTCAGCGCTTTCATTTTCCACTGCTCCTGCAGGTATCAACAATGCTGGTCCCATCACTGTTCTCACCAAGCATTTGTAAGTCAGGGTTTTGTTGGAAGAATCACTTAAGAAACACAACATGGCTTTTATAAACTTTTCTGTAGAATTAATATATAAAAGTAAAATAAAACAGAAATGATTATATAGATGCAATGTAGGTATGTCTTAGAATAAAAGAGCTATCATTCAATCAGACCGCTCATCTGATAGATACCTCTGTGGCGCTTTGTCAAAAACTGAGAGACACACGCACAGAGTGATGGCTTTTAAATCATTTGACAAGAGCCTCACTGATCTGAGTGACAGCTGGCCCCACCGGTGGTGATGGCTTTGGCTGCTGCACTGGGATGGCAGGCCTGCCCCTACCACCCCCAGCTCTGGCAGGCAAAAAAAAAAGGGGGAGGGAGCAAGTCCCTTGCACTAGTGCTGCTGAGCACCAATGAAGCCCAATGCTGATAACATCGAAGCTGTGTGTGCCTCTCAAATTCTAGGGTTCTGTTTGGTCTGTTTAAAATATAGGTTCTAGAAAATACACCAGGAGGACAAATCAGGAAGGTTCATTTATCTCATAACACAGGCAGAAAATTGATCTAAGCCAAATAAAAACTCAAGGCGTGTCAAAGAAAATACTTTATACACAACATGCAATTTACCACCTAGTAACTCATTCCAGTTTCTATATTGCAGGCCAAGACCTCAGCTGGCCTCCAAAAGGTATTGAATAAGAGTTTCCTGTCTCACTGAATTTTTTGAAAAGAACATAAAACATCTCACAGTTCACCCAGCAGGGGTGAAAACCAAGACTATCACACATTGTAGGGATTCAAGGCCAGGTTAGATGGGGCCCTGGGCAGCCTGATCTACTGGATGGCAGCACTGCCCACAGCAGGGAAGTTGGAACTGTATGAGCTTTAAGATCCAAACTATTCTATGATTCTACATTTACCCTTCAAGGTGGGTAGGGGTACTGCTCTTTCCTCTGGCGCATCTTGCTGCTGGTCACCAAAATAAAGATGTGAAATTTGGGTATGTGGGCAAGGATATGAATGGATACATACAACTTTTCTATTATAGGAAGATTAAAACACAAGATTTGATGAATGAGAAGGATTAAAAATAGAAGGAGAAAATAAGCAAATGATTAATTGCTAGGAAAGGGAACTGCTGATTTACAGAAGAGAAAATTAGTAGGATTTAGGAAACTGGAGAGAATAAGCAGTGCCCGATCTGCGGGGCGGGAGCATCTGGTGTGCAGGCGGCACGGCAGCACAGCACATGCCCCGAAGCTCAGCTCTCCCCTTCTCCTCATTGTGGCCCCTGTGTGTGCAGAGGCTGTAAATCACTGGCTTTAAAACAACAAGCTGTGACCTGTTTTAAATAATACTCTATAATGTGAAACAAAAGAAACTGATCTCTTCACTCAACACTGCCATGTGGTGTTTCAGTAGTCTGGTAGCTCTCTCATGCTTATATCCTGGTATTCCAGAGTTTTGCAGATATTTCTTAAATTAAATGGGTACTTGTCTGTTTCCATTTATTTTAAGAAGAGATAAATAGGAAGGAAAACTGAAGGCATTTTTAGCATATTTACATTCAATTTTTAGGATAGAATATCTCAGCTGTGATCCACACTTCTGGTCCTGCGGGTCTTGTTTTGCAGCAATTAAGACAATCGAACTCTTTTGCCATTGACCTACAACCAGCAAGCACCTCAAGGCAGAACACATGTGAGCAGTAATGCAGCACTTGTTGCGCTCAGTGCCTTCAATCCATTTGTTTTTGTGGGGAATGACAATATAGAGGGAAAAAAAATAAGCTTCCATGAAGCTGTAAAAGCACTTCACATTTTAGTGTAACACCTGATTGATCATTTGTAGTTTTTTTTAACTCGATGCCATTTTTAAATCACTTATAAAAATACTTTTTTCAGTTAAAAAAAAAGGTACAACCGGTACAACCGACGATATCCTCTTTGGGTTACACTCATGAATGAGCTATTGTCTGTACTGGAAACAAGCACCTGGATCAATTCATGGGTATCCAGAGAAGCCCGTTCATTTCCTTTCAAAACACTGACTTACAGAGACACCACCGGATCCCGGCCTGTGAGTGGCCTTGGTGCTGCATACAAAACCGCCTGCACCACGCACAGGCAGCGCACCCGGGCTTTGGGCTGGCAGCAGGCGGTGGGGAGCTGGCTGCTGGTGGGGCCCAGTCTCCATCTTGCCACAGGCCTAGAGGCCACTCCCGGCCCCACAGAGGCTGTTAAGCCACCCAGGTGAATACTTCTCATACTTTTGCAAAGGTCCATTGTGAAATACTGCAGCAAAGACTCATTAAGAAACCATTTTGCGCTATCTCTGACAGATCTCACACTTACTCTCACGAGCCTTTATATAGGCTCATCCCTGTGACAGCCGAGTACTCTCTGTGGAAGGTAAACAGCAGGATACGGATTTGCATGGAGAGCAAGTCAGGGAGTAAGCAGTCTGAGGCTATGCAGAGGCATCCTTGTGCTTCTGTTTGAGCACAACCTCCTTATTCAGAAAAAGTCAGCCAGTACAGCAGGGACACTTCCCACCTTTTTTTTCACCTGGTCTGGCTGTCACACTTCTTAGGCAGAAATTACCCATCCTCTGCCACCTGAAGGACAAGCTCAGAAGAACTGTCACAGTGCAACACCCAGGGGGGACTCAAGCTCTGTATGAAGGCTCAGATCCAATGCAGCAGCCTCCTTGTGCCCACCATGCCAGCTTCCCAGGACCTCCAACCTTCCCCCTCCATCCACTGACAGGAGCTTTCTTCTGAACACAAGGATCCTCAACACTGTGTTTCAGAGGGACTCCAGCAGCAGCAGCTCCTGCTCCTCTGAAAGAAGGCCTCTATATACATCACAGTCCGAGTTAAATGCTGTGTCACCTCAATGCATTTTTTCTTCCTGAGGGACAGGTTACTCACTGCCTTCTGATGAGGCACCTTCTCATTCCACTTCAGTAAGGAGAGGATTTTTTTTCTCCTCAACAAAGCTAACATCTAGGGGAATAGGAAAGGCCATTTGCCATGAGAAAATGCGTCATGGAGAGCAGTAGTAAATAATTTTCAGAACCTGATATATGTAATAATCAACAGAAAATGAACCAATCTCATTGTGATGCTGTGGGCCACAACACAGTATATTTTCCACTCAGTAGCACTATGCAGTCTCCCTGTTAACTAAATAAACTCCTGTATTTGATTAAATAGGAATCTGTCATTTTAAGCAAAATGTATCAGGCAAGAAGGTTTACTTAAGCTAGCAGGTATTTAAATGAAACTGAAGAAAAAAAACAGAGCAGGCATTACACATCTCAGAAAAGGACAGCTGTAACAGTAATTGAGTTGAAGTGGCCAAGAGATTAAGCAATAGAAAATTGGAAGCAATTAACATACAATATTCAAAAACTATTAAATCCATACTGAACTCAACACAGTGCTCACACAAAAGGATGTGGAGATGAAAAGCTGGTGTTTTGCATAATCAGCACCAAGATATTTCAAACTCAGACATCGAAACAAAGGAGATGGGAAATGCCACAGTGAGAGAAGCTGCTTGCAGAACAACCACATTGGTAACACGGACTGGGAGGAATGTGGCACGGGTGCCTGTGCATCACCCATACCACCAGAAGAAGTAACAGCTACACACAGCCCTTGAACTCTGATAGGAGGCAACAACAACTGCTTGCTGCCAGCACAATAGGTACTTACAGCTTTGGTACTACCAGGCTTTCTCTTCATTTCAGACACATCCTTTCCCTTGAAGAAATGCCTCCTGTACAAGCTGCACAGCCAGCAGAATCACAGTGCCTCATCAGTGCACACCAGGAAATTGTGCTGGGGAGCTGACTTCACTTCTTTGGGCTTGGTTTGACCAAAGAAGGGACCAACTCTGCCCTCTCTCCTGGCACCTCTTGAGGTCACCCTCCCTGCTAGCAGACTTCTAAAAACGGCACTAGGGTCCAGATCAGCACGGTCCCCTCAGGCTCCAAGTGGGCTTGAGCAAATGCTCAGCGACAATTCAGACTTAATTTAAAGCCCACAAGTTTACTTCTTGCAGGGCATACAAGAATAAACCAAGTGTATGGACACTATATGCAATATATAAGCTTCTTCAGCAGATACCAGAACTGTATATAGCCAGACAAAACAGCAGTTCCCCACATACTCTATCATTTCTTTCAAGGTACAGTAGGTTCAGCTGAAGGGCTTCCTGTTAAAGGGTGCTTCTCATCAGCAAGGATCCTGCAACTACACCCTTGGACCTAGCAGTCCCGTGGTAATATGTTGTCTACATAGCTGTAAGGTATCAGATCTCCTTCCAGCATAGCTGTGCCCCAGTTTGAGCCCCACCTGTCCACACAGACAGTTTACATTAAAAGGGTAAAAGGTACAGATTTTGTCAACTACTTTCAAAGGAGACAGTAAGAAGTCTGGTGATAATGAAATGCCATGATTTTGTGTCTCAACTTTAGGTACAGCTTCAAGGTGACAAAGACATCATCTGCACCATCACAGATGCAGAAAGAGCCTACTCCTTTGTTTTTCTCCTATGTTAATATTTCAAGAGGATGAATTATTATTTTTTTTAATGGAATTGTCACAGGCTTTGAAGTACCACCACATTTACAGTGTGGGACCTGGCAAACTGATGAATTTCAGATTTTTTTTCATTGTTCTTCTGTTTGATGTTCACACTTCGAGACCTGAAAATGTTGGAATGTGATTACTGTTCTTGCATGATTAAGGCTCTTTTCTACTGCAGCCTTGAAAAACTGCACGGGTTATACACAACATGCATAGCTCTATTATTTAGCCCAAAGTTGCTACTTGCAGAAAATCAGTTCCCACATGCTGGTTATCACAGAATATTATCTTAATTTGCACAAGGAAAAAAGTGCATTCTTCCCTATGAAATTATCTTCTAACATTACAGCCTTTTGTCTTCTTTAGAGGGATGAGGAACGTCAAAAAAATAAAAGTCAGTGGGGACTAAGGAGAAGGTAACAAAGCCCCTAAGGAAAGAAACGTGCTCAGCAAAGTGGAAAGAGGCATGGAAGCATTTGTGCTACTAATTCTGTGGAGTGACGGTAATCTGTCCTGAACAGGGCTCTGAATTCACCTCAAGCAGTCACTGTGCGCAGTTTTCCAGGTGCTCAGGAAATTCAGGCTAGTCACACTCAGTAGCAAGGCCTTCCCTTCCCAGCAGGTTGTTCAAAGGATACCTGTGCCATCGGGGCTTCCAGGGAGGACACAAAGCCACATGTACACCCACACCAGGGCTTACCCTGCAAGCTTGACGCATGCAGATTGCAGATGCAGCTCGCTTTTCATAAGCTGATTAAAGCCAACAGGTTTACTGAGATACCCTGTGTACTTACCTCCACCTGTTTTGCTCCGTTTTCTTTTAGGAGCAGGCTGCCAGCATCTCAAAGTGCCAGCCAGCCTCCCGCAGCAACCCTGTGGTCTCTGCTGGGCTGCCCTCCCCCCTCCACAGCCCCCTGCAGGCCGTGCTGGCCTTTCCCTCACAGGATGAGGCCCTTCTGTCTCCAGAAGGTGCACAATGCCTCCTCCCTTCCCATCTTCACCTCAGCAGATGCAGGTCACACCATCCTGTCTGGTGCTTCTTCTCTCCAAACTTAACTGTGGGATCAACTAAGCCCTGGGAAGGCAGGTAGCCTCCATGTCATGCATACAGAAGGATGAAGAAGCTCAGCCCATTTCTTTGTGGAGATCCCAAAAGTTCAAGCCCAGCATTGATAAGAATTTTGCATATGTCACTAGGCAATATACGGGGTAACCTACCAAATAAAGTAACAAGCAGGCACTGAATGTTTATGATGTATTTGTTTACACACACTAAAAAAATTACTCTGGGCATTTTCTCTTGGTATGTTCGTTGCTCTACAAGCTTGTGTGTGCACGCTTGTGGCTGCATCCTCTTCTCTAATCTTCAAGTTAAATTCAGTCAAAGAGCTGACTGGAGGCAAAATAAGCAATGCATGCAGCCTTATTAGCTTCCTTTAGAAATATTCACATGGACTGCACTGGCTACGCTTCACAGCCTCTCAACCTCACTGCTGGAGCAGAAAAGCTCGAGATTGCTGTTTGGAAACAACAGGAAGGAGCAAGCTGCAAAGCCCCACCACCTCGCCTGGACCTTTCCCAGGCATGAACTTGTCAGTCCATCACCAGCATTGCTGCTAGACATCCCATGGATTACTTGCCCTCAGGACTGTTAACACGTGCAGTCCTTATGTAAGTGCATTCGATGCAACACGTGTATTCCTAGAAATGATGGGCTCCCTGGACTTAATCCAGAGGATCAGTGAGAGCTTTGACTGAATGCCGCTGCTCCTTTGGCCATGTCCCGTTTGGGTGCTTAACAGGGATGACCCTGCTCTTCTAGGAGGTCCAAGAGCTCAGTGGAATCTGTTAATTAATTAACACAGTCAAATCCTACACACGCACTGCTGTTGCAGGAGAATGATCTCCGGCACCAACACCGGTAGATATTATCCAGATGGAATATAAAAGTTTCTTTAAAAAGACACAAACCTTTTAAAACACCTTCATAATGTTAAAATTTTGAAGTGACTGAAATAAATGCTATCTGCTAACAACAACATTTAAAGTGGGTGGCAATCCTGATTCTAGCACTCTTAAGCTTTGCATCAGAACAAAACTATCATAAATTGGTTAAAAACCACAGCGATACGCAGTTGACACCCACGTATGTTATATTGGTGCCCAGGAACAAATGACATGTGTATAATACATCTCAGTATGCGCAAAGTATTATCCCTGTTAAGAATAATGCAAAGTACTTAGAACCTGAAAAAAAAATTAAATTTAAAAAGTCTAAAGCAGTCGGGAAAAAAATATGTAATCCTCTGTTGGGAAGGTACTCATTCCACTACATTCCTTATAAAATTGGTATTGTTTACTAAAACACCCTTTGGGTAGATAACAAGAGATCATCAAATGAGAACATAAATGAAAGCATATCTGTAACTACGATGTTCTCCAGTCCTTTCTCCTTGTATTCTTAATACATACGTTGAAAAGGGAAAGAAACCTTCTTTATAAATACGATACATGGGCAAACACCACCTGAAACACAAAATACCACCTGAAACACAGAATACTAAACTGCCATACACAGGCTCTGATTAACGGTGCTTCATCTGGATATTCCCAGTAACTGCAGCAACAGGAAGCTAACAAACAAGATCACCTTATTTGGTAGCAGCTATGTTCAAAGGCAGTAAATAAAACTATAATGAAAGAGGGATACATTATAGAAAACTTCCCTACATTTTTGGCAGTGAAGTGCCACCTGACTCCTTCACTGCAGCTTTGCCATACACTTATTCTATCTGACAAACTAATCTGATTTCCAATCTGAAGTTTGCTCTACCACAGTCTGCAGAACCATGCAGATGTGTCTCCCGTGAAAAATGAAATCCAGCTTGCTGCTGACAGGGAGCTAGTAATCCTGAAAGCAAGAATTTCTAGGCTGCAACAGGTCTGCAAACTGTGCTGAGAGCCGAATATCAGTTCTGACAAAGCTCTACATGAAAACATACACCTTTTCTTTAGAAAGCAAGCTCTGCAGGTTCTACCCAGTGTACACACACCACTAAGTCACCGAGCAGCCTCACACCTGCTGAGAAAGAGAATCTGCTCTCACCTGTACTATGAATTTGCAGCACATCAGTTGCTTCCAGCAGTAGTGATAGAAGGCCCTTCAGCAGAAAGTGCAAGTAACCCAACAGCTACCACTCTCCTTTATTATTTGTTTTCCTTCTGTAAAACATACTCCAGCAGGTGATGTTGCCACTAAATTTCTCAGCATTTTAACAACCTGGAAACCCACCAGCATAATAAATGGAGGTGAAATGCCATTTCAAAATGTCAGTTTCCCTGGGGTTATTTCTGCCACAGAGGAAAACTTCACTGTGTAAAAAAAATAATACTCCTCTTCAGTGTTTGGAACTAAACACTTGGACTAAACAGTGGAAATAAACTTGGACAGGAAGAAACGAATCTTCCAGTGTGTGAAGGGAATTGATTATTGGCTTGCGTACTCCCAAATTCTCCTCTGGTTAAACAAGACATTCAAGACAGAGCATAGACAAAAAACAGACACATACTGGGACAAAAAAGGCAAAGGAAAGAAAAAGGAGGCTTTTAAAGAGACCAGCACACAAATCGTTTTTCTCAAAGCTTAATTGCTATGATATGGTATTTCCTACAAAATGCCATACAATGTAGTTTTTACAGATAGCTCAAAAGTTGCTAAAATACTACAAATTCATTTGCATATTCATTTTCCTGAATTAAGCAGATAACATCCTTGAAAAGACAAGAAATCTAGGCATTATTAATGATCACATAGCGTATTTCCTATCCATAATCTTCCGAGGCTGAACCACAGATAGTAAACACTGCATTCTGCAGACCGATGAGCCTGCCTTCAGATAAACATGTTTGCTTAAATACCAAGTATTAACACCCTATGGCAATCCGAGTCCATGAGCAGTGACTCAACGCAATTATTCTGAGTGTAACAATAAGTGGGCAGTCATGCAGATTTGTAACTTATTGGTTTAAGCATGAAATTAAACAAGCAAGAAAATTAATGAAAAGTATTCAATTTTAGACCAGACTGGGCACAAAATATGAGTAAGTATTATAAACACAAGATAATCTCATTTAAAAAGACTGTGTAACACATAGGTTTTACAAATATTTACAGACATTAATCTTGTTAACTTGATTTCTAGAGTTTTATTCAGTAACAGGATTGACTGGCTGGAGAAAAAGAGGCTCACACGCACACACAAAAAATAGCTGAAAGCTCTATTTTTGTCAGAATGATGGATTCTTTTCTTAAGTAACTTGTTTTGTTGCCTTTTGTTCCAAGACTATAAACATTATTAGCAGTTCTCCAACTGGCAAGAGAGGCTGAGATGTTTCACATTCACCATTCTGGATTGCTTTTTGTTTTCCAACACAGCCCAAGAGTCAGAGAAAAGGCGACGGCTTCAATTTCCCTTTTGTGTACACTGCCCTACATTATCTTTCTTCTCTCTGCACTGGATCTTGCCTCTGAAGCCGTGCATACATATCTGCTCCATGGGCTCACATTTGCTCTGATAAGAGTTGAGTCACGGATCCCCATAAGCCGAACTACTACAATCCATGAGTTTACATATCTGACACAACCAACATTAACATCTTGTTCCCTGCTGTTTATTTGCTTCTCCTCATTGCTGACTTCCAACAGCCGAGCCTCCGCACAGCTTTAGTGTGGCCACAGTTATTTCTGGTTGCACTGAGAGGTCACTTTGTACACTGTGTGTATAAGGGATAGGGTTTTCTTCTATGACTTCAGGCAGCTTTTAGGAAGCGCAGATTTCCTGCCCCCTTTCCAACTAAAGGCAAAGGTCAGCAAGTCTAACAACGAAACACAGTGTTGCTGCTCAATATTTTAGCACTCGAAAATTTACCCACTAAAGCAAAGAGGACAGTTGCAATATAAAATTCCCTGCACAGTGCCCAACACGTGTCCTGTCCAACACACGTGCCTGCAGCTCAAGAAAGGACCTGCGCCCACTAAAAAAAATGCTATTGTATACAGGTTTTCCCATAAAGATAAGATGTTACTAATCAAAGGCATAGTATATTAGAAATAGTACAGCCACTTCTTTGTAAGAAATATAGAATATATGTATTAACAATATGGTTACAAATTAAACAGGTGTATTCCTTGCAGGATTCAACAGCTAATGGTCATTTTCACACTTTATTTCCATGTTATGATTTGACCCATCCTCTCTGCCTTCCCCTTGACATATCGGAAGCATTACACCTAATGGCTGATTTTTCAACATAACCATTGCTAGACCAATTACGTCCACCAGGAGTGCTACATCTAATGTACCATCCCATCTCTATGTTATTTTTCATGTTCAGGATCCAATCCTGAAACAACTGTACCATAAGTTTTTCAGAGCAGTACAATATTGTTCAGAAGCACCAAGATCTTGCTATGTACTTATGAGCAACTGATTTTTAAACAGGGGCGTTCCCATTATTCCCATAATTTTCCCATTATGAAAAAATGGACTGAAAATTGTTTCATTAGGTGTTTCAGAGTTTGAAAGCATGGTTCTGTATGTCCTATACATTAGCTTTTCCACTAACGTTCATTGTAGCTCTTCTAATTCATCTGGAGGAGATGGGGCACCAGATCTGTGGTGATCAATGTGGTGTACCCATGATCATGTCAATGGCAAGCCCCTTTTCAACTTCACTTTATGTCGTCTAATGGCTTGCTGGTTGTTATGTAGTGCCTTTAGTCTTGCTAATTTTAATTTCTAAAGTGTTCCCCATGAATTGGTACTTTTGATTTACATGCTTCTTTAATATAATTTCCAATTATATCATGGGAAGGAACTACTGGAAATTTTTAACTGTCAGATGATGGTTTATATTGTACACAAGAAAACATCTTCCCAGATCACACTCGTGGTTCACTCCGTTATCAGTCTCAGACAGTGGAGATATACAGAGGCTTCAGAGCAAGGCACAAGAAATGTAACACTGATCAAACATAGGAAAACTTTCCCTATGCCATCTTTTCTGTTCCCCTTACTCTGCTGGAAACTAACTTTTAAGAGGTTGTTATGTCTCAAAGCACAGGGCTGTCAGTGATATTCTCCAACAATTTCTGTTACAGAAAGCCTGGCTCCTTTGGATTGCTCTCCCAGGCTCCTGAAAACTTCTACAGCTTTTCTTCATAAAAATTAAGCAGGGCCACTTTCTCTGCCACACATGCTGGGGCATGCTTCATTCTGTAGGATCTGTGATGAGCAGCCAGCCACTCACACACATGGCAAAACTCACTATGTCAGGTGCTCATCAGCGCTCCACAAACTAGTCAAGTGTGGGGTGGAATAAGGATGTATGCAGAATAGAAATCAAGCTGCTTTTCCTGAATGGCTTTGGGGAAATTAAAACCCTCCACCTACTCACTGACTTCCTCCATTTAAGCACAATTAGTTAAATGACACGCATCACTGTAAAAAAAAAAAAAAACAGGTGTGCTGTAGCTGGGAGTCAGAGAATGACAAAAAAATATTTACTATATAGACAAACTGCCTGTATATGAGGAAAACAGACTGGTATAAACTAAAATTGCTTGGGCATCAACAGACAAAAAAGAGCTGGGAATGAATGGGGAAACTTTCACAGGTGCCACTTCATCAAGGCAAAAGCAAGGAGAAGGGCCTCCAGCAGGGGGATCAGATGACTTCTGTTTTTCCCTGCTATTTTGACTGCTCTCCAGGTAAGGAGGGAGGCGGGCAAGGAAGCCTGAGCCCTACTGCCAGAAGAGCAAAAGCATGCCCTACTATGCTCTAGTTCCTGGCTCACTGCTGCCTAACTGTAGCACACCATTATTTTGCAGTCATTCCCAGTTTCACTGTTGGCCTATAGAGACATTGGTTCACACTCAGGCTCTCTGCCCCTGTATTCCTTATAGGCTGGTTGAAGTGGCAGAGGAGACAACACAGATGGCTGAGTAGTGATGCGAATTAAGTCATAAAGCACCTAAGATTTCTTCAAAGGGACCTGGCAACTAAGAGTCCCTCTTTCAGTTTGGGTGGTGACCAAGAGTGATAGCACAGGTCCCCAGCATACCTGATGTGCTGGAGGGCCTGCCAAGCTAGGCCTCTACTCTAGCATGGAGTTTCTCAGCCCAAGGGAAATCATTTCCCCTACACTGATTCACTGAGTTGCAGCTGGTTAGATACTCCCCTCTGCATGCTTGGTAAGCATGCATATGCAGGAGCACATGGTCTGCAGCTGCAGAGAGAAACCTCAAGGGAGGTAGATCTATTGATGTGCCATACATGATCTGCCACCAGTTGAGAGGGCTTCATCTGAGGGGAAAAAATTCTTATCTTCAGTATCAGATGTTCTTCTCGCTGTTCTGGATAAAGGATCTGTCCTGTATGCTACGCCAAACCCCTCCCTAACCATAAAAATCACTCAGATCCATAAAACTAGTTCAAAAGGGAAAAAAAAACTCTGATTGCAACACTGGGATCCCCTGGGTCCCCTACAACACTTTCTTCCCCCTACCGCCTTCCACATGTAAGTAAGTGCGAGGAACCATTTGCTGTTATCTTAGGCTTCTTCTTTCCTGAGAATGTAGAAAAAAAGGTTGAAGAGCACTTCCTATGGGCTTTATTTTGCCTTTGGCTATGTCTACGCCGCTGTCAAGGCAGCCTTGGTGGCCAGGACCACCAGGGCTCAGCATGAGGACCAGCCTGGGCTGCAGACTTAACTCGCACCAAACTACAGCTACTGCACTCAGCGTAACCTGTTCTCAGTTTGGCTGACAATTTCAGTGCAACACTGCTCCCTATCTCAACCAGGTCCCGCTTTCAAGGCAAGGATGATGGTTTTGTATGTTGTAGGAATTATTCTGTGTCAAAGCAGAGAAGAAGAAGATCTGAAGGCGGGAACGGAACAAAAACACTAACCTACTTGACCGGAGGAGTCAAAGGGAGAGTAAGCTAGCCCACATCTTCACAGCTGGGAGATCGTCTGGTTGAGGATGGATTCTGCATCTCGGGAGACAACTAATGAGCATGCCAACAAGAGAAAAACAAAATAAAAAGCTAGGTCACTGGGACTACTGAATGCCAAGAGGCATGAGAAACATATGCAGAAAGGCTCATTAATCATAAAACACTCTTATTGCTCCCTCCAGCTCCTTGCATTGGGGATCCAAGATAAACACTGGAGTTTTAATCTCTTTTCAAGAAATTAAACCAAACTACATGAATTCTCAATTTCTCCATGTTTGGGTTTCTAAGCAATAAGACTTCAGTATAACTATCCCATGGCAGGTACAAGTTTCAAAATGGAAGTCAGACCTCCGTAGCATCTGATGGTGGGAGGTCTGAGAGACATGCACATTACCAAATAAGTCTATTTCTCTGAAGACGCTGTGGGATTCCCCCCACTTATATGAGAAGCCGCTGCTTCTTTTTGTTGGTAGTGTTTGCGTGTTTTTAATGTAAACGCATCTCCCCATCTCCAGAAAATGTTCCCAGGGTATTGTGGCACCATGAGAATAAGGCCTTGCTTGGCCTCTTGCTTGAATGAAGCAAAAAAGTTTTTCGTTAAGAGAATGGAGAAGAATCTACAGCCAGGGTTCCAAGAGAGATCAGCACCACGCTCCCAGTGGAATGAAGAGGCTAAGAGCTCAGGACTGGCCTCAGGATTTTCAGTCCCCTGACCTAGTAACTTTTATGCTAGTACAATAAAGATCTCTAAGTCTAAGATATGAAAATAAGGGCCGCACAATTAAATGCTGAAGTAAGCCATGGTGAAATCTAAAAATGAGGTCCTAACTACCTAACATTTTGGCCAGCTGCTCGAAGCAGGCAGTTCTTTACTTTAAGGCCTAAATTTAAGGCACAACTACCATACAAGGACATTAGAACACACTTCTCTCTCACTCCTGCCCTTAGAGGGTGCCTCATGTAGAAGAACATTTACCCTGTTTCCCCCGGTTGATGCGGACTGTAAAGGTAAAACAACAGCTAAGGATGCAGGCCATACTGCACGTCTGCATCAATACCACTTCAACACATTTCCATTTTCCCATTTGCTTGATCCTATTTCTCCTCTACCACCAATTTCCTGTCCCCATATCTTTTTTCCCCACTTGAATGTGAGCTTGCTTATGAGCAACAAAATGAAAAGGTTGAGTTTGAAACACCTTTTTTTTAAAAAAAAAGTTTGCTTATTTTTAACCTGTTTCATTGATACTGGTTGCATTAATAGCTATTCAGTTGCAAGTGGATGCATAGTAAATGGTTGCAAAGAGGAGAGGGTGAAACAAGAGCCTGGAGATGGAAAACTTCTCAGTTCACTGCAGAAGTCCCATGCAAATCCACACTCTCACCAGAAGTGACCAGACAGAAGTTACTCTCCACTGTGGATGCCTGAGCCATCTCACTCCTGGTGGCCTGTACACGCGTGCTTCAAACATGGCAAAGGGGATACCCTTATTTCAGTGACTACCTCAGTTATTCACAGTCATATGCTCTCCAGGCATCACAGACCTCATCTGTATTGGCCAAGCATAACTGGGAGGGGAGGGAATAAAGGGAGGAAGATATTCTGCATTTATGTTTCCATTAATTCAGCAAGAGAAATAGATCAAACATTCATTTATTTTGTGTTCCAGGACACTTCTAGACACTACATTATAGTTTCTCAGATACTAGTGTCTCCCTCACCTACATATTCACACTAATCCATATAAAACTATGAGTCATTACACAAAGTTCCATCCAAAAGAGTAAGCCATTCATCCTTTGGGGGAGGAGGAGGAGAGGGGAAATTAAGAGCTGTTTCCAATTTAATTTGCAGTCTTTACATTTTTGTTCTGCTTCCACTGGAAAGTGTGGTGCTAATTTTTCTGCCAGCTTGCAATCACGGTGAGATCTTGAGCTGCTTCATTTATGTCTACACGTAGGACCTCTAAAAATGAAATAAATTAGAAGTGTATTTGTCATGTTCACCTAATCAAAACGCAAGTTCTGCATGCCAGACTAAATATTTAGGCTATGTTGGGGGTTTAAAGATTTTAAAACTTCCTATCACTGTTTTTATTTTAATAAAAACAAAAACAAGAACAACTGGATGGTAAAATGGCAGAGTTTAAATGGCATGCTGTAGCTGTCATGCCAGCTAGCCAAGCCTCACCCTTGTAACAATAGCACAAAACCTTCTGAACGCATCTTGAAAAAAGGAGAAAAGTAACACAGATTCACTTACGATCCCCTGCAGCATATCCACTCCTTTTGCTTTCATACAATAAAGGACATGCGTGCCCCACCCTTTTTACTGTACGTTCTAGTCAAGAACGTGGTTTCCTGTATGCAAGCAGTTCTTTTTTGGCAAAGAGTTCGTTCTGAAATGAAGTTGCAGAGAAAGCAGTAACTTGGGGCAGGTACGTGTTTTAATTCCCACATCACCTACTTTGACGTGGGAGTTTTAGTGACATATTCCCCCTTTCCAATGTGACAGAGGACAGGGCTTTGATTTTCTTCCCATTTTGTGCTCTTTGTAAAATTTCTGACTTGTTTTTCCAGCTACTTCTTGGCTTTGCATCACTTTCTCCATCATTCCCTAATCCAATAACACCAATCTGTCAGCTGCACACATTTACAGCTATTCCTCTCATCTTGGTTTTTTTTTGGTGGTTTTTTTTTTTTCTTCTCTAAACAGGACCTAAACAACGGAGTGGACAGTCGTCATTCCTTGAGCAGTTCATTGACTATTCCCGAACAGAGAGTTGCTGGAGAGGTGTGAGGGCTCTTCTGGGATGAGTACCAGCCCTCACCCTGCTAGCACCAAGATGGAGGGAGCCCATAGAGCTGCCAACCTACAGGCTCACCCAAGAGCACCAAACCCTCTCAAGAATACCTGGTGCCTTCTGCCTGAGCTGTCCCACAGCTCCTCTGCTTCTGGGGGGGAACACCTGGAAGATCTGCCCTACAGGAATATTTTGGCAAGCAGATAGAAGGGTCACAGAGACCAGACACCTCAGGTCGAAGGCAAATAATGCACAGGAAAAAACAGCTAGGCAGCAGTTTCTGCAGGTGATGAACTTGAGCCAAAGTGCAACATGACTTTCAACATCATTTCCCAAATTAAACAAATTTAATTCCAGATTACTCTGCCAATGATTAACGTATCTCACTACACCTTTGGGGGCATTGGACTTCCCTGCAGTTATTCCTTTTTAAAGTGTGTATCATGCTTGAACACCTCCACAATACTTGTTAGTGTTTTCAAGTGTCAAATACTCTACCCAGGATGACTGTTGGGCTCTTTGCTCGAGGTACCAATTAACAGCAAGATACAAGGAGGCACAAGTAGCACAAAGCACGCTCTACACCTCTGCTGGGCACTTAGTAACTACTTCTGGCAGCTCAACTTGCAAGGGCTCCCCTGAAGCAGCACGCTTGGAACTTGTGTCCACCATGAGCTCATGAGGCATTTAAAGCTCCTCCGTGGTATAAACACCCTCCTCTTCTTTCCTAAGAAGGGGAGCAGGAAAATTCTATCCCATTCTGCGGGAAGTTCTTCATCATCAGCATGACAGCAATAGCTCGCTAGGCTGTAACACTTCATCTGAACCATAACATCACACGTGCAGCACACTCAGCAAACATCCAAGGCGTTTAACACAGCATGGGAATGGTTTCAGAAAACTACAGACCCACAGGTAAATATTTTAAAATTGCAAGGAAACAAAACTATACTTTCAAATGCCAACACAAAGTTTCTCGAGGTACAGCTGCAGAAGAAAGGCTTCTTGTTTGAAGAAAGAGGTTCTTCACAACTTCTAGGTATTTAAGCTTTCTTTTTATTTAGCTTCAGGGTTCACAGCATTGTGTGTTATGTATTTAAAACTTGAAGGCTATTAAATAATTAAATCTCAAAAAACTCCCCCCAAAAGGCAAAAAAATGCTTTCTTGGAGCTCATCAGTAATGATCAATTAAAACATTTTTTCTTCTTCAATAACATTATGCTTCATGGCTTCTAAAAGAAGTGGAAACTTGTTAAAAGTAGAAAAGGCAACAGCAAAAATAAATTAAAAAAAAAATGGAAGAAATGCAACACTAGATAATTTTAAACCCTGCTCACACCTAAAAAAAAAGGGCACATTAAACCACAGCCTCAGTCACAAACCTGCAGCAGCAAATCAGCGTGAGCAGGGGCGAGCTGCCACCACCACAGCCGGCAGCGGTCTGTAGCGCCTTGCAGTACCCGAAGGACGTGGGCACTGGCCCTCACCCCACACCTCCTCTGTCCCCACCACCCCCAGTCATCTCAGAGGGAGATGGTGTGCTCCCGCAAGCTTTCCAGTCACACCGCAGATAGTGGTGTGAATATATGGGCGTGCACATGGAGTGCTGGTGTCTAGCCTTTGGGCAGCGATTAACCGACTTCGCAGACAGTTGGGCTTGCTTTTTTTTTTTTTGACAAAGGAAAAACAGAAATACCGTCAAGAAAGGGACCTCCATCCCACCGTTCTGTTTCCCTTTCCCCCATATGCACATCTCCCCACGCCCACGTGGCGCTGGAAAAAGCCAGTAAGCAGGGTACCGCTGTGTGCCGCACATTGGGAGCTGTGGTTTTCAGATGAAACACGTAGCAAAGATATTGCGCCCTTTTGACCAGAATTTTCCATTAGCGATCGAACACAAGTTAGGAGAAAAAAAATACATGTATATATATGGGAGAGAAATATCTGAATTTCCTCTTGCGCTGAGATGTCACAGTACGGCTGAGATTATTTCTCTGTGATAAAGTTGAGGGAAAGGGCACACGCCAGGTGTCAGACACACAAAACCCCCACAAACAGCAGCCACAGGAAAAAAAAAAATCAGAATAAGCTCCAAATTAGAGGAAAAAAAAAGAAAGACTTGAAGGGAACGCGTTTTGTTGGAGCTCCATCAAGGGATTGTCAGCACTGCCCTGAGAGCAACTTTCTGAGGAAACTATGAGTCCGATTTGCATCTTCTGTAGCGATGATTTTCCTCCCTGAGCTGTTTCAAAAGCAAGGTGCCTGTGGGCGGGGAATGTTAAAAATAAAAACAAACACTGAAAAGCTATTTGTAAACTGTTGCACTTGGGAATAGCTGAGAGAGACACCTGCCCCATAAATACAGGGGACAGCTCTTGCACAGCCACCCCTGCTTCAATTGCGGCTCAGGAGGAGGATGCTGATGTGCCCGTTCTCAAGTACAGGGTGCCAGAGTAAATGGAAGGCAAGGGATGAAGAAATACACTTTGCCCTAACATCAGCCTTTGCCCTTCTTATCCTCTCACCCCAAAATAATGCTCTGAAGGCTTAAACCAGAAATCGAAAAGCAAGGCAGGGTGGGCACAGACATTCCAGCTGGGGTGCGATGCAGCAATGGAGCACCCACCACAGCTCCTTCCTCTGCACATTGTTGCAGCACAGTCACCTGCAATTGCATGAGTCCTGCAGAGATTCTTAGGTCCCTCAGCATGCAATCCTTCCCCATTCGATAATTTTGTTTGCATTAAGGCAAGGGGACTGGCACTTGCATAGGTTGGCTCCTGTATGCCTTTCAAACAAATACAGGTCAGAGCTCTGCTCATGCTTCAGCTAACTGGGAAGCAAGAAGTTTCCAAGTTTCAATGCAGCATCAGTCCTCAAAAATTTAGCTCAGAAGCTAAAACCTAGTCTCAACCAGAAACAAGTTACTTTTGAATCATGATAGGTGCAATCAGTTGAGAGAGGCAGGTGCATTACCCACCACCACCACCAATGCTGGAAAATCTGCATGTAATGGGGATGGGCAGGTCTCCAAGGTTGGTGTTCCAACAAGCAACCCTGATATGTTTGCCCAGAGCTTATCTGAGCAATTCAAACTCACTAGTCTGCGAAGTTGAATGGAAAGGAAAAACCTTTCACAGGCTGTAATCCTGCAAGCTGGACTCAATGATCCTTATGGGTCCTTTCCACCTTGGAATACCTTATATGATTTTAAGTGAAGGTGGGAATCTGGACAATTAAAGACTGGAATTTGAGTCCAGAAATGAGGGAATTAATCTTTCTCCACCTTTCTCTTGAGACCAAACCAGTTCTTTGCTTATTAAGACAGTAAGAGAGCACAACGTATTTCCACTGGCAGCATCACCATCACACAGAACAAGGGCTTGTCACAGAGCGCACAGAGAAAAGGCTGCTCCTTCTCACCCAGCCTGCATCCCCCGCTTGTGTCCCACAAGCATCGTCAAGAGATGGGGATGTCACCAAATAAGCACACAGAGAGGGACCATCTGTCAGAAATGGAGTGAGGTTGGAATAGATAAAGAGGTGCCTGCAGAGAAAGCACCCAGCCAAGCAGAGCCCCCTCCTGTATCAATGTTTACTACCTTCAGCATGAGAGCTATTCCTTCACTTTGAATCCTTCTGCAGCTGAGCTCTGCAGTAGGAACTTTCATGTTATTTTAGAGCAGACTGTAAAGACTTTACTCCTATAAAGTTCTCCTATGATGTTACTGACCTTGTTACTCTTTACGCTACTCCAGTTTCCATGAAACAGAAAAAAAAAATAGTTTTAAAATTCTGCAAGTGATTCAAACAAGTGCTGTGTTCATCTTCAGAAATGACTGGCATCACCTTCAGATCAAAATATCTACTCCATCTCTATAGGAAGGCTTTATAGCTTCAAGTTCCGTAAAGGTAACACTTCAACAGCACAAAAAAAGGAAGATGAAAAGCAACAGAAATATTTGCAGCAGCCAACTAATACCAATCCCAGTCTTCCTTGCAAGACCAGGCTACTTTCACTAAATTAGTCTCGATAGCATCACAGTTCACTGAGGTAGGGAACAAAAATTAATGAATTCAGGGCAGTCAGTGGAGGAGGGAAATAGGGAGGCATTGTTTATTTGCTGACAGCAGGTGTAGTGAAGAACAACAAGGAGTATTACACCAATTAATACAAGTCATACATGAGTCGGTGTACAACAGAATTGGTGCAGTACATTTGCAACCTTGAGTTCTGCTATACTAATCAAAGCTAGACAAAACAATTAGGCTGTAGCTGTACCACACAGCATACCGAGTCTCCCTCGCTTTGAGCTTACAGAATGGTAAAATAAATAAATAAATAAAAGTTTGGAGATGATTTGAATGATGCTCACAGCTTTTTAAGCTTGGAATTTGGTGGTTAGCGCATTAAGCATTACTCACTTTATGAACAAAGTGGAAAGTTAACACAAATTGGTAGATGACTAACTGTCCAAGAAACAGATTACTGAATGAATCACTGACTCTACTTTTAGTCAAGTAATAAGACAAATGAAGAGGAACAAGAAGGGGAAAAAGACAAACAAAAAAATTTCCTTGCAGAGCGCTGATATTCACACAGCCTGTTAGCTTCCAGCTATGACAAACTATGTAGTAATTTTGCATTTATCACCAGTTATAGATTCAGGTGAGCTCACTGACTTCTCCCACCACTGCTTCACACTGTCAGCTCACCAGGGTTTCCGCACCAGGTATTCTGCGCCATGTCTCCCCTCAGCACACATTTAAGAACAGCTACAGGAACAAATGAGAGGTTTGGACATGAAGTTAAATCCCTGAGTGGAACAAGCAACAGTCGGTAGGCTATGAGCTCAATGCACAGGAGTACCTCCTGTGCCATAGCAGATAGCCACAGCAGATACCCAGAGTCGAGCAAAAACAGAAGTTCCCCAGTTCAAGAGGAGGACCTTACCCAACATCTGCATTTTTGCTAACAGAGCTCTGGGCACAAGTCTGCCTAATACGCATGGGTTCCATTCAGCTCTGCACAAAGTCACCACAGCTTTTGTCAAGGGATAGGGGAGCAGGAGCAGCACAGGGTGGTCTGAGTGGATCCAGGCTGCTCTCCAAATGGCTGCTCTCCAAAGATCCCAGCCCTGCTCCTCCTTCTCTCCCCTGCTTTAGCTCTACTGCTCTTTGGACCCATGGATCAACTCCTCATACCAGCAGAAAATTAACCAAGACTGAAAGGAAGGTAAATTGCCACACACTGGGTCGGAATGCTGAATCGGCCCAGCGAAACCCAACAAGCACGTGGCCAAGCAGGACCTCCTGCTTTCAGCCAAAGGGCTGCCAGCCAGCGACTCCTCCCTCTTGTTGTGAAGCATTGGGGTCCTATTTTCTCCTTCACTAGAGCAAATACAAATCAGGGCTGCTCTGATCACCTGCTGAACCCATTCCTCAATGTCTCCAAGAGCAGATGCTTGCCATCACATCTAGAGTGACGGAGGCTGCACGAGAGACCTGAGGGTACTGGGCACAGGGTGGGCTGCAGCCACTTGGCTCAGCAAGCTTGCTCCAGAGTCACCAGGCTGGCTCTCATCTCCTTTGCTGTAATTTAGGTTTAAAATCTACATTCCCAAGGGCTTGTCACAGCTGTGAGATAAGCGAGACAACAAGGTCACACCAGGCCAGGAACGACCATAAACAGGTGGGAATAACAAGCTGTGTATCTTGCTAACGTAGAGGGGAGAGGAAGGCTTGCTTGACTGAGTTTTGTTTTCATCTAATGTTTCATGCAATTGTCTGTTGCACAGCCAAAATTAAACAGCCCGAGTCTGAACTCAAGCGTCTGGTGCCCTGATAGCAAGCCCTTGCTATCGTGTTGCCACCTGCCGCAGGGCAGGTGGGGAACTGGCTGTTCACAGTTTCCTGCAGTACCCCCACACTGCAAAAACAAGATGGTAGTGGCCTTCAGGACACGGGGCATGATGCTGAGATGGTCACTGCACTTTGGTGCAGCCCAAAGACTGTTCAACAAATTTTAGTTTCATTTGAAACAGTTCCACTCTCTCCCTCGCCCAGGTACCTGCCAGACCCCGCAGTAAACTCAGCCAGCAGAAAATTAACTGTAGGCACAAAATGAATAACCTGCTGATTTAGCTCTCAGACCAGGCCCACGGTGGGATGAGGTGGGTGCCAGGGTGAGCATGAGGAAAGGGGATGAGATGATGCAGAACAGAATCAGAGACCCAGAATTCAGGCAGGGACAACATCTGTTCCCCTTCACAGGTCCAATCTTCAATGACTTGGGAGGAAGCCCTGTTTCCAAGTCAGAAGAACTGAGAACACGGATGAGATTTAGAAGGGTTACTCATACGCTCATACACCCTATCCTCATGACACTCCTCATAGCCAGGTTTTCTAAAAACAAGCGGAAAAAAGATCACCAAATCAAATCCGCGTCCTTCCGAACTATGAACAAACACTGATGCTGTATTTTGCCTTCCTTACAGAACATTATTCTGGGAACTTCAGTAAGAACTGTCCATAAATAAACTCCTTACGCTGGAAGCTGGCCTTTTCTTCTATACTGATCTGAAAATAGTAAAATCTCTTATTGTTGCCATGTAACAAACAACTGGATTTTCACGTTTCGAAGTCAAATTTCCACAGACTTCTGCACCTCTATTTTTAGTGTGCTTTTCCCAGTAAGAAGCAACCAAAGATCTTCCATGGCAGCCCAGTCACATAAGAAACTAACAAAAACATCCAAGCTATTTCAGCAAAATCCAGATTAAGTATGTAGATGCATTTAATTATTATGGGGTAAGAGTTGCCTATCAATGCTGAGGTAGCTCTAGATTTTCTGTGGATCTGCCCCAAAATGCATTTTTTTTTTTTTTTAAAAGCACACACTGCTTTTCAAACAGAGTGAGAAACAAAGAACCATCCCATCCTTGTAAAGAACAACAAACTAGGATAAATATCACACCAATAGACAAAGTAAACATGGAGATTTCACAATTGTTGGAATTCTCACTAATGTGGAAGAAGAAATGAGCTCCGCCTCATTTACAATCTTCAAATCTTGTAACAGCACGAGCAGCAACACTATGAATCAATGAAGCAGGTCAGAATAGAGTGGCTGGACTGCAACTAAAGAAGAGTAAGTCGCATCAAAGAATTAAAACTTGATACAGCATAACAGCACAGAGGGCACACTCTGCTTATATGGAAGGAGCTGACCCGGCTTTCTCCAAGTTATAGTTTCTAGATAAATGCAATATGCAGCGGGGGCTGCCTTGCTGCACTGGACATGCTGCATGCAAGATTTCAGCCTCACAGTTAACAACTAAAAGGATGTCAGCATAGGGGAAAAAAAAAAAAAAGAATTTAACAGATGACTTTCTGATCTGCTCTTTTTTCAGTATCACTTTCAGTACTGGAAGATGTGCATTTCCTCCCAGGTAATGACACGCATCCTGCAGGTTGCCGTTTGTCCTCCAGCTCTTATTTTCTAATCACTTTCTCCTCCAGATGCAGTGACCCCAGCTCAACCAGCGCCGCGGGTCGCCCAGCAGCATCGCTGTCCTCTCTTGATCGGGGTTGGGATAGAGGTGGGGAGCAGCAGCTCAGCAGGATGAGGTGTTGTGTCGCATCTGCCCCGCTCTTGGCATCTCACTAGATTGTGTTTTCCAGATGTGCCTCTCTGACATCAAGGCTAAACATCAGAGATGGGCTGCAGTGAAATCAGAGCACCGAGGAAACAGGAGAATGGAAGATTTTAGCACCACAGCCAGTGGTATGATTAGGGCTTTTTGGAGGGTATGTGATCATTTGCTGGGGCGCAGCAAATCATTAAAGCTTCCATACATTTAAAAAAAACCTCAAAGCAATATTTTCCAACCTTTCACTAAGAATAGGGGCCAAAACCACAGATTTTAAAGGTCTTCCACAGTTTTATTATTAGAAGTAGGAACCCTACTGATACTGATGAGTCATTTGTATTGACGGAAACCAAGAACACCCATTTTCTTCACGTGTTACAAAGCTCTCAGTGTGGTTTTCTATTAATTACTGGTCAAAGCAGATGACTAAAAACAAAACGAGTGACAAGAGTACACCTTTTTATTATTAATGCCTGTTTTATACCAGCTGATTTTGTTTATCATGTTTTTAGAGATTAAAAAAAGGAAGAAAAACACAGAAGATGACTGAGGACTTACAACTCGGTAGCAGTAAATCTAGAACAGCAGGAGGATAATTCGCTCTGCTGCTGTAAGGGCTTTTGTGACAGACTGAGAAAGAAAAAGAAAGGAGGGAAGAAAAAAAGCCATAACAAGATCAGTTAAAAACCCTCAGTCAGCAGAAGCTATCATTTTAGGATCCGTATGAGTAATCAGAAGGGAGAACGTAAATAAAGAAACAGCTGTATACAAGAGGGCAAGTTTTCACCATCATGCAAATGAAGGAATCCTTTTGCCCTGTGGCCAGGGTTACTGCCAGGCTCTAAGACAAAGAGAAATCCTGAAAATTAACGACAGCCACGATCAGGTTTTTAAAGGTTAATGAGAATTCCTTGCTGGCTTCAAAGATCTCTGCTGCAAAAAGGGCTGCAGGGTAGGAGCCTGTCGGGCTGGTAATTCTCAAGAGAAACTACTACTTGCATGTGGGTCTTGCTGTATCCAAAGTGGGAACAATGTATCGGTAGATTTTTTTGGTAAATCAAATGTCTCATTCATAAAACCAGAAACAAAACAAACCCCAGAGGGCCAGTCCTGCTGGACACCCATCGCATCCAGATGCACTTCAAGTGCAAAGTATCCCCACTTCACAAGATGCACCCAGCCAAACAGCAGACAGCCTGAACAGCAGCGTACTTAAATCTGACGAGGAAGGCAACACAACAGAAGCAGTGACCAGAGAACCGAACACAACCTTTGCACGAGGGGTCAGCGCTGCCATGCTCCTACTGTGGGCAGCTGACGGCAGGGAGCTGCAGGTTGCACCAGACACGTGAGTCAGCAGGAGCAGCCCGCAGGAACTGCTGACACGTTGGATTGCTCGCACACGCGCCCAGCACACCTACCGCTAAACAGAGAGCAGGCAGCATGCAAATCGGGCCAAAAGTACACCTCCACACTCACAGTTCCTGTTTTCCTAGTTCAGGCTTCAATTTTAAAGCTATCACTAATGAAGGGAAAAAAAAAAACACAACAGAAAAACAATCCTCAATGGATGTCAGCTATAATAAGTAGCTATGATGAAGTCTCAAGGGTCATTTTGTTTTAGCTGCTTTTATTTAAACAGACATAACTGCTTTGCCTCCTTTCCAAGAAGAAAACTGCTGCTGTGCAGCCCAGAAGAGCATGGTGACGAGCAGTAGGCAGCTCCTGGTCCTGTTAGCGGAAGACCCCTGAACTTGTGCACCACAACCCATCCACCCATCACCACCTCGGCTGCATGCTGTGCAAGCTCAGGACCAAGCATCAAGCCTCCAGCTTCCATTTGATCTCCCACTTGGGAGAAACAGGCAATTTCCCAAGTTCTCCTGTTCCTAATAGCTGCCTTTTCTGTTGATTGCATAGCAGAGAAGGTTATTGTTAAGTGACACAGATTTTGGAAGTAAATCTCACAGAAGATGCCCCTTTTCCTTCTCAGCACAGCTGGTCATCCTCAGGTTGTTTCTCCAGCTCCCCCTGCAACACCAGCACAACCAGCAGAGGAGCCTCCCAAGCCCTATTTTTGACTGATGGAGTTCGGCCATGTACGCAAACTCACAGCACAAAGGTTTACCAGAACTTCATCCCTTGTTTCTTTTTATTTACCTGTGCGGAACGTGCGGTTGCTCTTTGATCCACACTTATTACTTCTGGGAATGCAGGAGCTTCAAGTCAATTGCTGGCCACAAAGACATTGGTATGCATTCCACTGCTTGCCTACTTTAAAATTATAATTCATAGCCCAACCGTGGCACAGTGAGTAGCACTCTTTTCAATATACTACAAAGATGTTTCTGCCTAGCTATAAAGCAAAATGAACACATTGGAACTCAGCTGGCTGCATTCATACATTTTACATCTTCTCAATGCGAGCTTCAGATGAATGCGTAATATTCAGGCAGCTGCCAAGGTTAATGTCTTTTGGCTAAATTTAAAGAAACGATGACCATTTTTTGTAAAAAGCCGAGTAAGCAATCGAACACTATTCTGAAAAACCTCAGGGAATTATTGGGGGTGGGAATCTACTGCCCATTCAGCTGCTACAACAAAACCGTGTGGGCACCTCTTCAAATATCAGCAGAGAACGACAACGACAGGCACTACAAAGACTCTATTCCCCATTCTCTTCAAGCATTTGTAGTCAGGAGGAGCCCTGAAGCAGCAGGAGTAACCTGGGCTCACAGAAAGCCGATATTTCAGTTTAAATTGAGATTTTCTTCAGCACACTAATGGAATGACTTGTGTATTTTCCCTCGCACACTTCAGCCCAGAAGCCACTAATATACAGTCGAGTGCACTAATATATACCCGGGACCAGCAGAGATGGAAATTCAGACCCAGAGGTGAGAGATGGAAGCATGCATGCCTTCAAACCCCAGACGGATCTGCTAAGAGCTGCAGGTATGTTCCTGCAGCTTGTAAACTGAGAAACCATTCAGGGAGCACTCCTTTGAGCAGAAAGGCATGCACGCTTTGATTTGAATATATAATCCCTGTTCACATGACCTAAACAAAAATTGCAAAAGACCGATTACAAACCACGTAATAAATGCTACCCGACTTGCACCAATAGCTTATTGCACAAAAATGCCATCACTACTGAAATTATTACTTTGCATATATTAGTTACACATCTCATTTTTCAGCTGGAGCTGCAGACACGTATTAGCCACACTCTAAGAGGTCTCTGAAAAAAAAAATCTGTGCAGGTGCAAAGAACATCATGGGCACACAATGGGAAAACACTTCTTTGTGTTCTTCTCTGAATTTTTTGAGAAGATGGGATCATTCATTTTCCTTTTTCTATGGCTGGCAATATTTTTTAGAAAAACCTTAAGGAAAGCAACTCTCAGGCAATCATGCTGCAGCCTCGTTATGACAAACAGCTCTCGCACTTCAGAGCAGAAACACAAGCAAGGAAAGTTTTAGAAGAAGAAAGGGTGAGCTACTCCTGTCATACACTGCACACCACACGTCGTCTGTAGGGAGCTTTCTTTCCAGCTCTTTGTCACTGATTGCACACAGAGTGCAAAACATAAGATCGCTAGCAGTATGGGCATTTGATTGAACTCGTTAATTCCACCACATCTGAGGCTGTCCACAATGCCAAAGGTTTACCACAATTTCCTTATGCTAGGAGCATCAAGTCCATGCCTGTTTACAGGAATTTGGACCGTCGCTTAGAGCTAGCACCTCCAACTTTCCCTTGTACCCAGCTCAGAGGAACTGCCCATCTCCTCCTGCAGAACAACCAGCAGAAAGCACAGCAGGGAGGAGTGGAGGGCGTCCCACCCACATCCTGCACAACACCAACACCAGTAGATGTCCCAGATGCACCCCAGGTGAGAAGGACCGAGACAACTGCCCTGGCTCTCTGCTGTCAGTGCGGGGTCTGGCACACACCAGTGGGGATTTGTCAGTGTGCCCGCATCGCTCATGCCATTGCACCGGTCACTGTCTTCCCAACTGGGAAAGTCTTCATGAGTTGCCCAGTGAGCATGCGTTGGAAGGGGAATTTTATGGCTTGCTGGCTGTCAGGCACAAAGCCTTGTAAAACACCGCTTTAAACCTGTTACTACAACAGCCCCATGGACAACAGCTCAACATGTGGTGTTGCCACTTCGTTCTGTCCACCTCAATGCGTTTTGTTATTGACACACCTGGGGACGTCAATGTGTCTGAGCACTGCCAACCTCTCCCAGCGACACAGCACTACCTCAGACAGGCCCCAACCCAAAATGACTTGTTCGCAGCTGGAGACTCCAAACACCAAACTAAAACAAGCACAAGTTTAGAGACAGATGCAAAGTCTTAGAGAAATGGGTTTGCATTGCGAGAACACCGACACACCTTCAGCTACAGCCAGCTGCACTTTCGCAACCACTCCACCATCCCAACTCACAATTCCAATGTGCTGCCCGCCACTCCTGCTTATTATTATCCTGGGCAGCGAGGAACACGCTCCACTCCACGAGGCCGACGCCAGCTCCCAGCGCACCCAGAACAGCCCACAAATAGCCCGTGCCACATGAGGAGCGCTGCCACTTCACACCTCGCCACGCGCTGTGGCCGTGCTCGGCATCTCCCCACAGCCCCGTGCCAGCAGGGTAGGAGGGAAACAGGGTGAGCCCGGGCTCCCCAACGTGCGGTGCTGGGAGCGAGGGGGTGGGCATGGTGGTGGGACTGGCCCACGCGTACACACATATGCGTACATATATGCGTGTACATACGCGGGTAAATGCCCACTGCGTATACATAGGGATACACACACACACACACACACAAACGTACGTGTATAGATAGGCGATAAATACACTTGTGCTCCCCCCGTTATGCAACGCGTGGTTCCTCTCGCAGCGCTCCCGCACCGCAGCCCCGCGCAACAGCTGCTCGGGGCTGAGGAGGAAAGGGAGAGGAGGAAGGCTCCCGCCCGCCGCCGCACTCACCTCGCCGCGCCTCCACGCAACTTTGGGGGTCGCCGCTGTCGCTGCGCTGCGGCCGGGGGGGGGTTCGGGGGAAGGAGCGCTGCCGCCTGTTGTTGTTGTTATTGTTTTGGAAATTGTTGTTAACCGCTCTCTGCGGTCACCGACCTACACTCGGCCCACCCCGCTAAATACGAGGGTGTTTTGTTTTGTTTTAAAAAAAAAAAAAAAAAAAAAGCCGCGACCCAGAGGCTCATCACATGGCGCTCGCTTTGAAGCAGCTGCTCCCTGAGCCGGAGCCGTGCGGGGAAAAAATAAAGGGGGAAGGGAGGAGGAGGGAAGGAGGGGGCTGGCGGGGGCCGGAGGAGGAGAGAAAGCCGCAGCGGAGAGAGGAGGAGGAGGAG